>NW_026652288.1:29119301-29408940 GCF_009828535.3 Hylobates moloch | reverse complement strand
TCATACCATACACAAAAATTAACTCAAAATTTAAGAGCCAAAAGTATACAGTTTCTACCCAAGAAAATGAAAATGGCAGAACATCTTTGTGACCTTGGGTGGGGAAAAACGTTTGTAGCTATGACACTAAAATCACAATCAATGCAAGACATGGATAAATTGTGCTTCATCAAAATTTAAAACTTTTGTGTTCTAAAAGACACCATTAGGAAAATGAAAAATCGAGCCACAAGACTGGGAGAAAAATTTGTGAATCATACATTGAATAAAAAAGTGTATCCATAATATATAAACAACTCTTACAAATCAATAATAAGACTAAAAACTGAATTAAAAAATAAGATTCAGGCCAGGTGCCATTGCCCACACCTGTAATCCCAACACTTTGGGAGGCCAATGCAGGAGGATTGCTTCATGCTAGAAGTTCAAGACCAGTCTGGTCAGTATAGAGGGACACCATCTCTACAACAAAAATTTTAAAAAATAAGATTTATAAAACTTACTTCAAGGGGATTTAATAAGAATTAAACAAAATAATACACTAAAGCTCACATTGGCACAATGTTTGCTACACAGGAAATAATCAATAAACAGCAGCAAGAGGTATATTCAGAAAGATATACTCATTATTTTGTAAATAAACAAACTGCGCTGCAAAGAAGGTAAAGAATTGTCCAAAGACATACAGCATGTAAGCAGCAGCATGGATCCAGCTGTAACTTTCAGTATCTAAGAAAAAAAAAGTTCACAGGTGATTTTCACACTGGATGAGGGAAAGATGTTCCCCTGGGCCATCCCATCCTTCAAGGTGATGAGGGCTGGGACCTCCCCCTGGTCTGTGTCCCATCAGGTTTTGCCCATAGGGAAGGTTGGGGGCAAAGGAAAAGTGAAGAGCAGGCTGCCTTTAAGAGGAAACTCTCAGGATCTCAAAGTTGTCACTCTTTCCTTCACTTGATTTTCAGTAACTGTTTAAATATTATTATAGTTCATTGTCAGAATTATGTGGAATAGAGAGAAAAATAGAATCTGCTTTAAATGTGCATCAACAGCGAACTGGCCAAATTAATTAGGATGGATCCATAACAAATTTAATTACAAAAGCAATGTATATTTTTTCAAATGTTAAATAAATATATATGCTAACATGGAAAAATATTGATATAGTTAAATGAAAATGTAGGTTGTTAAACAGTATGCATATTATAGCCTCATTTTGGTTCATATATGTAATTTAGGCATAGAAAATGTCCTGGAAGCATATATACCAAACTATTATTGTCAGTTACTTTTGTAGAGTAGAATTTTGGTTGGGGAACTAGGAGGAGAATACATTTTTGTATCATTAGAATTTTTCACATATTTATTTTGTAATTAAAAACTAAAAAAAAAATTTTTAATATTTATATCTAAAAATGCTGTTTACTTTCTACTAAGAAAAGGAGACTTCCAGTTTTAAAATGGTGGTGTAGAAGCAAGCTTGTTTTACTCCCCACACCCTGTAGAAAATCAAAACCAAAGCACTGAGATTTTCACTAGCAACACTTGAAATTCAAACATGAGGATCAGACAGGTCCCAGGACCACAGAGAAGTGAAAATATTCTAAGCAAGTGGTAGGAGAATCAGACTTTCACATCTGTCACACCCCTACCCCACAATCTTCCTGGTAACAAGTTCACAGAAAATCTTTCCTCATTCACAATTTCTACACTGGAAAAACTGAAATTGAGGTGGTCAACCAGCTTTTCCACCTTCTTAGGGGCTCTTTGGCAGGAGATTTTTCCTTCCCTTAATGCACAGGAAGCATTGTGATTGCCTAAAGGGAAGAATATCCCTGAGGATGGGCATAGGCAAAGGTAGGACTGCCATCTCCAGCCATGGAAACTCTGCTCTGTAACTCAGCCAAAGGAGATGCCAAATCAATGTGGCTCTTCAGCAGCATCATGCTTAGGAGGCACATTTCACAGGTTCCCTGGGCACAAACCACTAGCCAGCCTTCCCACACTACTGGGTAATCTCTTTGAGACCTCCCCACTTTTGAACAGGCAGCACTTTGACTATTTATTAGCACAGAGGTGAACCTGGGCTTCACATGCTACCTGGAACCAAAAAGGAGGCAACAACCTAGAGGTAAAAATTTGCTAAGCAAATATATCCAATAAAAAACAAAACAAGCCAGAGAGAGAAAACTAGAATAAATAACTAATCTTTCAATGCAAAGATATAAACACATACTAACAAGAAACAACAGCTAACAGGGAACCATGATCTCCCAAAAGGACAAAGCAACAATCCAGTGACTGACCCTAACAAAGTGGCCATTTGTGAGCTCCCTGACCAATAATTAAAAATAGCATTTTAAAGGAAACTTAGTGATCTCCAAGATAACACAGAAAAGCAAATCAAAAGTTTATCAGAGAAATTTAACAAGAAGATTGAAATAGTTTTTAAAAATAAAACAGAAATCTTAGAACTGAGAAATACATTTGCTGAAGTGAATAACTCATTAGAGGCTCTCAGCAGAAAAATCGGCCAAGCAGAGGAAAAATCAGTGAGCTCAAAGACTGGCTATATGAAAACACACAGTCAAAGAAAAAAGAACAAAAAGGAATGAAGATTGCCTGTAAGATATAGAAAATTATCTCCAAAGACCAAATCTAAGAATTATTGGTTTTCAAGAAGAAGCCAAGGAAGAGCAAGGGGTATAACGCTTATTCGAAGAAATAATAGCAGAAAACTTCCTCAAACTTAGGAAATATACAAGTCCAAGAAGGTCTAAGAACACCAGAATCAACCCAAATAAGACCACACCAAGGTATATAATAACCAAACTGTCAAAGTTCAGAAACAAAGAGAGGATGCTACAGGCATCAAGAAAAAAAAAAAAACTGAAATAACATATAAAGGAACTCCAATTCATCTGGTAACAGACTTCTCAATAGACTTCTAAGTGGGCCAGGAGGGAGTGGAATGACATTTTCAAAGTGCCCAAAGGAAAAAAATTCTGCCTTCCAAGAATACTGTGCTCAGCAAAATTATTCTTCAACTATGAAGGAAAGCTAGTCCTTCCCAGACAAATAAAAGCTGAGAAACTTCATGACCACCATACTCTTCTTAAAAGAAATGCTAAAGGTAGTTCTTCAATCTGAAATAAAAATAAACACTAACATGCAAAAGAAAAACATTTCAAAGTGAAAAACCCACTGGTAAAATTAAGTACACAAATAAACCCATAATACTCTATTGTAATTATGGCATGCAATTCACTTATAACTCTAATATGAAGTCCAAAAGACAAATCTGTCAAAAACGATAATAGCTACAGCAACCTGTTGAGAGACAGGTAATATAAAAATTTGTAAATTGAGACAACTAAAAGTCAACATATGGGGGATATGGAGTTAAAGTATAGAATTTTTTTTTTAGTTTTTTGCCTTTGTTTTTATTCTTCTATTTGTGATGTAAGATGAGTTATCTCTTTAAAACAACTTATTATTATCTATAAGATGTTTTTGTAAGCATATGGTAATCACAATGCAAAAACCTGTAGTAGAATCACTAAAAATAAAAAGCAACAAATTAAAACATACTACCAGAGAAAATCACTTAACCACAAAGGGAAATGGTAAGAAAGGGAGGATCTTAAAACAGCCAGAAAGCAGAAAATAAAATGGTAGTACCGAGTTCTTATTATCAATAATAACACTAAATGTAAATGGTCTCAATTCTCTAATTAAAAGGCATAGAGTGGCTGAATGGATAAAGAAACAAGATTCAACTATATACTGCCTTCAAGAACCCCACTTCACCTACAAAAGACACACATAGACTGAAAGTGAAGGGGTGAAAAAAGATATTCCATACCACTGGAATCCAAAAAAGGACAGGAGCAGCTATATTTATATCAGGTAAAATAGACTATATATCTAAGACTGTAAAAAGAGACAAATAAGTTACTATATAAAATAAAGGGGTTGAATTCAAGAAGAGGATATAGCATTTATAAATATCTATGCACCTAATATCAGAGCTCCCAAGTATATAAAGCAAACGCTAATAGATCTAAAGGGAGAGATAGACTACAATCCAATAATAGTAAGAGACTTTAACACCCCACTTTTAGTAATGGACAGATCATCCAGACAGAAAATCAACGGAGAAATAACAATGTTCACTTACACACTAGATCTAATATGCCTAACTGATATTTACAGAACATTTCACCCAACTTTGCTGATACGGTTTGGCTGCGTCCCCACCAAAATCTTATCTTGAATTGTAGCTCCCATAATTCCCATGTGTCATGGGAAGGACCCAGTGGGAGGTAATTGAATCATGGGGGCAGGTCTTTCCTGCTGTTCTTGTGATAGTGAATAAGTCTTACATAGTGTAAAGGGGAGTTCCCCTGTACATGGTCTCTCTTGCCTGCCACCATGTAAGATGTGCTTTTGCTCTTCCTTTGCCTTCCACCATGATTGTGAGGTCTCCCCAGCCATGTGAAACTGTGAGTCCGTTAAACCTCTTTTTCTTTATAAATTACCCAGTTTTGTGTATGTCTTTATTAGCATCGTGAGAACAGACTAATACATGTGCAGAATGAGCATTATTTTAATCAACACATGGAATATTCTCCAGAATAGATCATATGTTAGGCCACAAAACAAGTCTGAACAAGTTCAAAGAATTCGAAATCATATCAAATATCTTTGCTGCCCACAATGGGATAAAACTCTAATAAGAAGAGTAACCTTGGAAAATACACAGACACAGAAATTAAACAACATGCTCCTGAACAACCAATGGGTCAATGAAGAAAATAAGAAGGAAATTTTAAATTTTTTGAAACACATTAAAATGGAAATACAACATATCAAAATCTATGGGATATGACAAAACAGTGCTAACAGGGAGTTTATAGCAATAAATACCTATGTTTTAAAAAAGTAAAAAGACCTCAAGTAGACTAATGAACCCCAAGGAAAAGCAAGAATAAATCAAGCCCTCAAACTGAAAAAAATAATAAACACCAGAGCAGAAATAAATGAAACTGAGACTAAAAAAATACAGAAGATCAGCAAAACAAAAAGTTTTTTTTTAAAAGATAAACAAAATTGACATTTAGCTAGACTAAGAAAAAAAATAATACTCAAATAATAAAATCAGAAATGAAAAGGGAGACATAACAACTGATACCTCAGAAATACAAAGAATTATTAGAGACTATTATGAACAACTATATGCCAGCAAATCAGAAAATCTGAAATAAATGGAAACATTCTTGGACACGTACAATCTACCAAGATGGAAACATGCAGAAATAAAAAACTTCAACAAACAATAATGAGTAATGAGATTGAAGCAATAACAAAAACTCTCCTTTCAAAGAAAAGCCCAGGACCTGACGGTTTCCCTGCTGTCATGTAACAAACATTTAGAGAAGAATTAATACCAATTTTACTCAAACTCTTCCAAAAAATTGAAGAGGAAGGAATACTTCCACATTTATTCTGTGAGGTTAGCATTACCCTGATAGCAAAACCAGACAAGGACACAAGAAAAGAGAACTACAGGCAAATATCCCTGATGAACATAGATGTAAAAATCCTCAACAAAATATAGGCAAATCTAATTCAACAACACATTAAAAAGATTATTCACCATGACCAAGCAGGATTTATCCCAGGGATGCAAGGATGGTTCAACATACACAAATCAATAACCTATCTTACACCTAGAAAAATCTGAGGACTCCATGAAGAAAGCATTTGATAAAATTTAATGTCTCTTTATGACAAAAATCCTCAGCAAAGTGGAGATAGAAAGAGCATACTGCAAAATTACAAATGCCATACATGAGAAACCCACAGCTAACATTGTACTGAATAGGGAAAAATTAAAAGCCTTTCCTCTAAGGAATGGAACAAGGTAAGGATGCCTAATTTCACCAGTTTTATTTAACATAACACTGGAGGTCCTGGCCAGAGTAATTTATTCAGAGAAAGAAATAAAGGGCACCAAAATTCGAATTAGTATAGCCGCTATGGAGAACAGTATGAAGTTTCCTCAAAAAACTGAAAATAGAACTGCTATATGTTTCAGCAATTCAACTACTGGGTGTATATCCAAAAGAAAGGAAATGCATATATCTAAAAGACATCTGCACTCTCATGTTTATTGCAACATTATTCACAATAGTCAAAATATGGACTCAAACCTAAGTGCCCATCAATGGATAAAGAAAATGTGTTACTTATACACAATGGAATACTATTTAGCCATAAGAAAGAATAAAATCCTGCCATTTGCAGAAACATGGATGGAACTGAAGACCGTTATGTTGAGTGAAATAAGCCAGGCATAGAAAGACAAATATTGCATGTTCTCATTTCTATGTGGGAGCTTAAAAAGTGGATCTCATGAAGACAGAGAGTAGATTGATGGTTACCAGAGGCTGGGAAAGGTAGGAGAAGGGGGGTGAAGGGGAAGAATATATACATATGTAGAAACTATATTATATAGATAGTTATTACCACTTAACTGTATACTTAAAATAGTAAAGATGGTAAATTTTATGTGTATGTTTTACCTTAAAATTTTTTTTGAAAAAAGAATAAGTTACTTGCTTAAAGTCACATGGCTAGTTAATGGCATGCTCAAGGTTGGAGCTCAGATCTGTGTCTTCAGCACACCATCCTCTTTCAGAATAGTCCTGGATGAGAAATTAGGAAGTTCTTCTGGAGCATGAGGTCATACATGAATAATTGATTCAATTATCAAAAGAGGTCTCAGAATCTCCTGTTTGGGAGACAATGAGTAACTGGTCTAGAATGGTTTAGAAAGGAGATGAGAGCCTTGAGGAGATAAAAGGGCATTGATCAAGTGACTTCTGGGAGCTCCTTTCTTATTCTGTGATTCAACAGAGTAAAAAAATACCATTTTTTTGATAGTTTCAAATTAGGTAGCACATTTTCAAAGCAGTGGGGAGAAAAAAAAGGGACCCTGGAAACAACCATCTAGTAATTCAATCCCTGTTAATATAGTGGAACAAATATTAAGAGGAAAAAAATACTATCTAGGATAATGGAATTATGAGCAATAAGCATTATGGGTTTTAAAAGAACAAATCATGCCAGACAAAGTTGATTGCTTTTTTGATTAGTAGACTAAGGGAATAGAGTAGATGTAATATATCTTGATTTCAGCAAAAGATTTGATAGTGTCTCATGAAATTTTACTCAGGAAATTAATTGAAAATGGCCTAGAGATGAGCACTGTTGCGTGAACTTCGGCACGGTGGCAGGACAGCAGAAGGGAATGAGAAACACCCATGCATCAGAGTGGGGAGACATGAGGCAGGGAATTTCAGGTCAGGGGTTATTTATATTTAATTATTTCATTACTTCTCAGGAAGAAGAGGAGGCTGATCTTACGTAAGTGAAATTCATAGTATATCTTATCTGGGTGCTTTAATGAAAAAAAAATCATTTGAAAGCTAACAAGTCTACATAGGTTCCAATCCCAGGCTTAAACTCATTCTGGGTCCCAGGGGAAGCCCTGTTGATGCAGACAATATCAAGTAGGCCAATAATTAACTTCAACTCTAATTCTGAATGATGAGGTGGGTGTAATGTTCTTAGCCAAGAGCTCTGCCTATTATTGTCCCCATGCCCTTGTCACTGTGCCCTTGTCACCATGCCCTATCCTGCATAGGCTCCCTTTCAACCTCAACACCTGGGAGCCCACCAAGCACTCAGAGCCTAGTACTTAATGCTATAATAAGTTATTTAGTACCTACTATGTTCCAGGCCATCGTAGGCATAAAGGATAAAGGATGCCATAAATATATAAGACATAGGATAGTTCATGGTTTGGAGTAGGTGACAGACACATTAAACTTGCAGTGATTACTGCTGTAATCAAGTTTAAACAATATTCCATGAAAAAAATACAGTAGGCCCAGAGTAACATCAGATAGGGAAAAGCAGGAGGTTAGGAGGGTCAGGGGTTGTGGAAGCCAGCCTCAAAGAGGAGCGGAGGCCAGGCGCGGTGGTTCACACCTGTAATCCCAACACTTTGGGCGGCTGAGGTGGGTGGATTGCTTGAGTCCAGGAGTTTGAGATCAACCTGGGCAACATGGAAAACCCTGTCTCTACAAAAAATACAAAAATTAGCCAGGTATAATGTCACATGCCTGTAATACCAGCTACTTGGGGGGTGGAGGCAGGAGGATCACTTGAGCCCAGGAGATCAAGGCTGCAGTGAGCTATAATGGTGACACTGCACTCCAATCCGGGTGGCACAGTGAGACCAGGTCTCAAAAAAAAAAGGAGGGGGGGAGATATATTTTACCAGGTTCTCAATGGAAGGCTAGATTTTTATATAGGATGGGAAAGGAAAGGGCAATGTAGCCAGAGGATAGACTGATGGGCAGCCTTGGACAAGTTCTGAACCTCCAAAAGTGATCCAGAAGACTATTATAGTAATCATGTCAGCCCTAAGTTGTGAGGATGAAGTGAAAGGTTGTCTATATAGAACATAGCACCATGCTGAGCACAGAGTAAAGGTTCAATAGTTGGAAGCCATTATGCTGTCACTGCTGATGGTAGGACCTGGGGCAAGGTGGGGTGGAGCTGGGGTGCAGCATGAGGATGGAAAGATAGGTTTAGAGCCAGCTTGTGAAGAGGACCGTAAAAGTCATATTAAGAAACCCAGACTTTATTGGGCAGACAATAGAAGGACATAAATAGGGGGGTAACTTGACCAGTGCTTCTTTTGCCAAGATTGCTCTGATAGT
Source organism: Hylobates moloch (assembly GCF_009828535.3). Lineage (NCBI taxonomy): Eukaryota > Metazoa > Chordata > Mammalia > Primates > Hylobatidae > Hylobates > Hylobates moloch. Next base: position 29,400,148 of record NW_026652288.1, on the reverse strand, counting down.
GATGGAGGAAGAGTATGAGAAAGGGGTAGCCACAAGAAGACCAGGTAAGGGGCTACTCAAGTGTCAGATAAAGACCCAAACCTACTCCCAAATGGAAGTGGGAGTAGAAAAAAGGCTCTGCATCTGAGATCTGTTTTGGTAACTAAAGAAAAGAGAACCAGTATTAACTTAATTGTATAGTTTGGACAACTGAGTATTTAGTAACGTCATTATTTTTAAAACAGGGCTCAGAAACAACAAATTTCAAGTTTGATTTTTCATAATCCCATGAAAAATTTCTTAAGCAGACTTATGCAAATCAAGCCTCTGAACCATGGTTGGAATGCCATTTTCATCATTGCCACCTTTGTTGTAGAAGTGAGATCTTAGTGGGCTAAGATCATCTCTCCTGGCTCTCAGAGACATTGGCAATCGGAGCAGAGCTGTTTATAGGAGAAATGTTTCAGAAGGTTTTACCTGGGAAGAACTGGGAAAGCTGTACTAATCAGAAAGAGGTACACGAGGAACCCAGAAACCAAGGGGGTTCCTAGAGGTAGTACTTTCCCCTCTTTTTGCCCTCTCCTTGTGTTGTTTCAACATAACAAGTAAAGGTTTTTCTAAGTCCCCTTCAGGGTAGTTTCATCATGGAGCCAAATGTTTCTTTGTTTTGCTACTTGACATATAGACAAACACTAGAGAGAAGCATTATACATATACTGACCTTAAACGTAATAGGTTACAGATTAGACCTATTAGTTATGATTCTCCTGCATTGTTACATGGAACAAAATTTAAACTTTCACAACTACTGATGCCCAGTTAGATTTTGTCCTATCTTTTATTTTAAACATTGAACAAAGGAGAAAGAAAACTAGTTGAAAATATTGCCTGATTTGTTGTCTGTTATGAGAAGATATTCAAATATGTCTTAGATACACAATACAACTGTGAGTCACCCAAAATACAGTCCTGTTCTCTTGAAATGATCCCCATGAGATTAAACTCTACAGAGGGAAATTGCTTAAGGATCTCACTGATGCCATCACTGGTTGTACTCTTTCTTGGGTAAAAGTTGGTGGAAGAATCAGGGAGGGAGAGAAGGAGGATGATGGGATGGAGGAAGAGAGGGAGAGAAATCATTCTGGACCAAGAATTTTCTTTCAATCTCTTCCTGTAAAGCTTTGACTGATTATGTTTACTTTGACTCACCTAAAGTGATTAATAAGAGTGTGGCTCCATAAAAGAATTTTGGGTCTGTGTAATCAAGACATTTTTACTTAAACTTTTTTCAATGTCCCTAAGACATAATTACTAGGTCATTTTGAAATCATGTTTTATGGTTGCTCAGGAAGATGAATATGAGGAGTTTCAATGGGGAAATTAGGCCCGCGGTTTAGTCTGCTCTGATTTATGAATTGCCCTTTAAGGAAATACAGTGGTCGTTGAATATAGGCTTATGGGAAGACCGTGTTGTTTAGGAAGCGTGTTCAGTGGAAGGAGTATTAGCCTAATAGTCAAACTTAGCTATGGGTCAATTTGTGACTTAGTCTGATTTATTGTCAATCATCAAACAGCTCTTGAGTACCTACTATCTACTGGACATTCTTCTAGGCCTGGAGAGCAATACATAGCAGTGAAAGATATGGTACTTATTCTAAGGAGCTCATATTTTTATCAAAAAGATAAAGCACAAACATGTAGCAAGGATTAAACATATTATAAAAGCAGGCACACTAACTTATCTTGGGAGGAAGCTGTCTTTATTTGGAAAAATGCCTTCATGTGAAGGACACAGATGTACATATTTGTGCATGAAAACAATGAGAGGACATTTCTGGAAAGAAGAGAAGGAAAAGATAGGACCAGTGAAGTCAATTTTGACAGTTTCTTACTAGAGGGTAGTTGTAACTGTAGGAGCTGGCATAACCATAAGGAGCCAGCACGCCTAATGATCACCTTGAAGTTGTTGATATTCGTCGATGTAAATTCTTTCTCTGTATTTATTGCACCTCTGCTACCCAAATCTTATAATGAACACACAAATGGCCTTGCAATAAGTAACCTTTTGGATGAAATTTAAGAAAGGGGCCAAATTTCACTTTTGGGACAACTTATTATAAAACCTACAGGAAATTGGGACAAATGAGACAATTCATGAATCTGAAGTCAGAGGTGGCCATGAGCACCTGGGAGTTTGGGAAATCTTCATGAGAATTTTAGACTTTCACAAGGTATATAGAATTGGAGGTTCAAACTCAACTTCCTTAGACCTCAAAGGGCAGGCAGGCTGGCCCCAGTCAACTTTTAGTTACATATGTATTAAAAGATACTGATAGGCTGGGCACGGTGGCTCATGCCTGTAATCTTAGCACTTTGGGAGGCCAAGGCGGGTTGCCTGAGCTCAGGAGTTCGAAACCAGTCTGGGCAACATGGTGAAACCCCGTCCCTGCTAAAAATAGAAACAAATTAGCCGGGCATGGCAGTGTACACCTGTAGTACCAGCTACTCGGGAGGCTGAGGCAGGAGAATTGCTTGAACCTAGGAGGTAGGGGTTGCAGTGAGCTGAGATGACACCACTGCACTGCATTCCAGTGACAGAGTGAGATTCCATCTCAAAAAAAAACAAAACAGATATTCATAAAAGACACAGTATGATACTCCATAAACATGAGAGTTCAACAGATAGGGCATTTCTTACATTGGCCTCTGTTGGGCCTCAGTTTTCTGCTATGCCAGCTCTAAATGACACAGATTGGCCATTTCAGTAAGTGTGTAAGTGGAGGACAGAGTGAACACAAGGACCAGAGTCAGACTGCTCGAGTACAAATCTTGGCTCCATATTTATTCACTGTATGATCTTCAGAAAATGACTTTATCTCTCACTTGTACCATGCAAATAGAGAGTCATACCTTATAGGATTTTTATGAGAATGATGTGATTAATATATGACAGGTCTTAGAACATCACCTGTTAAGACCTAAACAATCATGTTATTTTTCTTGTTAAAGTTCAAAGTGATTTCACACTTATGTGTCCTCTCAACATTGACATAAACTATTCTTATCCGAATCACAGAAGTGAAAATATCATTCAGTGAAAATGCAATGAGCCAGATAGGGTGGTGAGTCCTGGAGTTGACAATCATAGATAACATCAGTGCAAAATGGCAATGCCTCTCTCATCTAATCTTCTGGCTTGTTTGAGAGCCGTAACTAGGTAGAGAGGAGAAGCAGGAGGGTTAGCATGATGCACTGGAGACTGAAGTCAGACCTGTCTGACTCTGCTTCCTGTAGCTGCATGACTTCCATTGAGATGCTTAATTTCTCTGAATCTTGTCTTTATCACCTGTAAAATAAGAATAATAATATCTTGTTTTAGGGTTGTGATGAGATTTAAATGAGTCAACATATATAAAATCCCTAGAAGAATGCATAACACTCAATAAATATTAGTGTCTTCGGTCTCTTTCCATAGCTATGTTGCAAGGAGCCAGAAGGGAGCAGAGTAAGTGCTTTTAACTGCCCAGGAAGATGTCCGGTGTGTGTACTTCATGGGAGAAGTCAACCAAATGAGAAGTTGAGGTAGCACTACTGTTTCCATGAGGGCATTGTGTGGTCTCCTTCTTCTATACCTTTATGGCTAATGCAGTACTGCAAGGTAGAATCGGGGAGGCCGTTTAATCACATTCAGGAAGAGACATAAGTTATGAAAATGCAAGGAAACTAGGAAGACCCCAAAGGAAAGAAAGCTGTGAGCTTTGGAACAGCTGTGCACATTCCAGCTTTCCATGGCCCCCTGCCTGTCTGCTTGCCTCTACTCACTCTTCTGACCACCCCTTTTTTCCCCTTTTCTCCCCTCTTCCTGGGCCCTTTCTCTCCTCTTTTCCTCTCCCCATCTTTTCCTGGTTTCCCTCATCCCCTTTTCACCCTGACTTCCTCGTATGTGTCTTTCCTTCTTTTCTTTCTTATCACACCCCATCTCCACCACTCCCCTTCTTTGAAAAAAAAGGAATTGTGTGAAGCATTGGCCTGGGGATTGATGGAGTTGAGTGACTGGCATCCAGGGGGTGGCCTTGTCCCCACCAGTGATTTCCTCAAGAGGGGCCTCGAGAGGGAGTAGCTGAACCTCAGCATATTTGCCCACCTGTCTTGGCAACTCTTCTTGTTTCCAGTTCCTCTGAACAAATTGGACACAGATCACTCAGGCTTTAAAATGTTATCTGGTTTGTGTTCACAGTCAGTCCACAGTACAGCTGTTACTGCATTTTCTGGACTAGGATTTAACATGACCAGTCAGGAAGCGTGTCTGTGGGTGCAGAGCCTGACTAGGCCCTGGGCCCCAGAGGAACCATGCTGGACAGAGGGACCGTGCTGGACAGAAGGACCGTGCTGGACAGACTCTCGGTGCCCCCATTGTCCATAACACATCCATGGCTTATTTGGAAAGGACAAGGCTTCCTTCCAAACTTGTATACATTAAAGGGCTATTTTATTTCATGTCCCGAAAGTGGGGTATCACTTTTTAAAAGATGGAGTCTAGCTAATAATATTTAAAAACTGGATATATAAGAAGGGGCATATTAAGGTAAGGTAAAGGGAGAAAGAACAGAGCTGGGAGAGGAGAGATGAGAGCAAAGGAGAAAGTTGAAAAGAAGATAAAGTGCAGCAGACAAGAAGAGAAGGAGGCAGGGAGGGAGGGCTCCTCTAAGAGACTGATGGTAATAAATCTCTTTTCTTTAAAAATTATCCAGTCTGTAGTATTATGTTATAGCAATACAAGACAGAATAAGACAATCTGTTGTGTTAAAGTAGACCCTCAGAAATGCCTGGTCCCTGGGAACAGATGTTGCAAAGGTAAAGATGGGTTGGTTTATGTGGTAGGCTGGTAGAACTGTTTGTTTGTTTAATAACTTGGGTCCAGCCCCAGCCCTGAGAGAATGGATGATTCACTTTGCCTCCCCAAATGTCAGTCCCTTTTGTATAATGTAGTGCTTAGAATGCCCTACCCTTCTTAAGGGGCTGCTCACAGAAAGTGTGTGACCAGGTTTTGTGACCAGTTGAGAACCTAGACAGTGCTGTCACAATAAATAGTTCACCATGGAGACCCTATCCCATCTCCCCAGCTCACCTTCCCCAGACAGAAGAGCCCACTCCTGGGTGTAGTGATGTCAGTGGTATGCACTTGCCTTCCTGGAAACCTCACCTACTGATTCACCGTGGGATCCTAAATACTGTCTACAAATGCAATGCTAATTTCATTAAGTAGCATTGTTCCCAGTGAAACTGCCAATCTCCCTATCAGTCACTAATGCTTTTGTTTGAGTGGGTTTAGAGGATCCCTATCACTCCTTTTAACTACCTGCATCAGGCTTGACAGTGAATATTAGTTCTGGGAGAGGCAGGAGGAGAGGAAACCCACAATTCTAGAGCGCTGGCTAAGCATTAAATCTAGGACTTTAACATCATCATCTCTTTTTAAGGGGAGGGGAGGGGAGGGAGGACAATTCTGAAAGCCCAGTGAGATACATGGGTTTGCTTGAGATAATGAGCTCTCTCCCAATTTGATTTTTTCATTTTGCTGAAAACTTTATAATTTTGAATTAAACGCAAGTGATTTAAAAATCACAGCACCCAAACAGTAGCTTAAACTGGCTCAAAGAGGGAATTAAACTTATGGTCCCTGCTTCAGTGTAGTTTATGAGCCTCTTTATCTTGGTCTATTCTAGGGGTGAGTATGTAATAAATATTATATATGTGTATTATATATTATGCAGCACACATAATTAAGAAAATTTGTATCACTTAATCCACTCTAGAAAGTAAATATACTAGCATTAATATGCATGATAAATAAAATGGCACTCGTCACACTTGTATATTACACATCTTTGGAAATCATGCTAGTATTTTCTGAAGCCAGGTCAACTCTGTGTGGGTGTTTTATTTGAGCACTTTTTCAGCCCTTGCTCTCCCATCCCTGAATAAGGGTTATACCTAGCCACTGCTGTCTTCCTGGAAGTGTTGTTTGGTGGTATTTGGCAAATAGTTGACATGTCTCCTAGAAAAGATATATTTATTAACTCAAATTTCATAATGCTAGAAAGGATACCAAATGAACCTCTTTCCATGCAGGTAGTTAGTTCAGGTGAGGTAAGAGAAGCCCAGAGAGATTAAAGCACCTTACCATAGCTCCAAGCTGATCAGTGAGAGAGAAGGCCCTAGAGCCTGGGCTAGAACTTCTGCAGGCTGACATAGTGCTCATTGTACCATATTACACTGCTCTCATTTGAGTGCTACACAAAGGCAGAAAAAACCTCATTTTAAGCATTTTCATTTCCTTTGTTTCCCATGGAATTACAATCCTTTGGCCTGGCTTGAGTGGATAGTGGAGAGGAGAGGAGCAGATGAACACCGGAGGCTCACGTTTTTTCAGCCTTGTAGTTAGCTCTCCCTTCTCCTCCCAGAACAGGACACATGCATGGCCCGCAGAGACACCCGCCATCCCTCCAGCTGTTCAGTTGAGTGAGACAGATGCTCAGTCCAGCAAGTGACCCAAAGTGACTGGCAAAAATTAATTAACTTGCTGTGGAACTAATAATAAGCTGCTGGTTTGTTTTTTCTTTCCCTAACACCAGTTGCCAAAGAGTTTTTCATTAAGGGGCTGAATGCTTCCTTTGTAACCAGAATAACCTCATTAGTTACAGCCCCATCGTGGCTGGAGAGTCACACAACAAATCATTGTCTCCTCTTTAGCCACCGTGACCTAACTTGCATTTTTCATTGTCTTTCTTGGAGGAGTTTCTCTCGACCCCAAACATTCTCCATCCCTTCTTCAAGGTCTCTTTCAGAAGTGACTTTCAAGTGTATCTACCCACTGTGTTTTTCTTGATAGCAAAGCCATTTTGTGTTTGTTAATTCAGGCCTTTGTTGGAAAGAGAATAAACATGATCACTCTATGTCCATATTCCCCAATTCCCTAGCTTCTTCACCCAGGCACCTTTGGTTGGTGCTCTGCCATTTTAATTCATATTGCATGGTGCTTTACAATGTGTACATCAGTTTCAGAGACATATCTTTAGTCTTAACAAGGACCCTTCTATGCTATCCCCATTTTACAGATGAGCTCATGGAGGTTCAGAGAAGTAGCATATTTGGAGTCATTCTTCTACTGAAAGACACAAACGGTATTAAGATCAGGACTTCTGATTCTGAGTCAAGTGGTCTTTCTAATCCACCGCAGCGGCCTCTCAGTCCCTTCTTTTCCAATGTTATCTTTACAGTCCAGGTTTTGCTTCCCTTGTCACTCTTGTTCACCTTAGCCTTGTTCTTCCTTTAAGACTTTTGTGTCCAACTAATTAGCTTAAAGCCACCAAGAAGTGGGTGGCAGGGCAAGGGCACTGGATCACAAAAGATCCACCTGTTGGTTCATCCTCCTTGCAACTTCACCAATCTTACTTCAAGCTGGCAGCTTACCTGAACTGATGCTATTGTCTATGTTAAATATTTTGCGTGGGTGCTTTCTAGGAGGAAAAAGCGAGGAAGCAGAATAGGGAGACAACATGCCCTTTATATAAGCAGGAAAAAAGGTTCTGAGTTTTGTTCTTTGAACAGTTTTTTATCCTGCAAAAAGGGAAGGAGTAGTAGGATGGAGAATGTGGAGCAAGGATAAAGAAGTCTGTGATGGGAGCTTCAAACGCCGTGTCTACCTCTCTGTGGAGTATATAAGGTTTGATCCCTCCTTGCTCATTGGATTCTGAGTCTTTCCACAAAGAGTGCACTACCTGGCTTTAAGTCCTGGCTTTACCACTCACTTGCTGTTTGACTGTGAACAGGACATCTAACTTTTTTGTGTTTCAGGTTCCTTGTGTGTAAAATGGAGACAATAATAGTTTCAGTTTCATAGAGTTGTTATATCAAATAAACTAATACATGTATGTCACATAGAAATGCCTGTGCATAGTAACTCTTCAATGAATATTAGCTAGCACTATTACCTTAGCTAGGAATTGAGATATTAATATTTGCTTTTAATATGTTCCCCTGCATGTGGGAAGAAATGTGTATACATTAGTTGGCCAGGTTTAAATACATGTTTACAGTCTCAGTCATTAGTGTCCTGCAGGATAGAAATGTAAAGTGCTTCAGTTGAGATGCTTTAAAATTATTCATAGAATATTAGAGTTAGGAGGGATCTTACATATCATTCAGTCAATCCCTCTACCGTTCCAATAAGGCCATGAAAGCTGGGCTTTATCATAGACTTTTGTCTTTAAGAACTTAGTATGTGTGTTGGGGGTGGGGTTAATGAAGTATTTAATGTAAAAATTTACATTTTTAAAATTCACCCTTTATAGTGTACAGTCCCATGAATTTTGATAAACACACACAGCCCTGCAATCAAGGAAAAAAAAATTCCATCACCAAAAAAATTTTCTAGTGTCTCCTCTGTTTATTTAAATTTGTATATATACATATACTTGTGACCCTCAGACAGAACGATACCTTCTTAGAGAAAGATGTTTATGGATATAAATATGGACACAGGCATTTAGTAGCACAGCGGCTCTACTCCTATGACCCAGTCTCCAGCTAGCACGACCATATGTCAATCAGGAGAGAAATGCATAAAGTATTAAGACACTTGATATTTGACCTGGATTCTTTCCAAGTTGCTTAAACACACTCCTTCAGAAAAAAGAAATACATCTTTATACTTTATTTTCAATTTTATTTCTATGAAGAGTATCTAGAACTTTTATAATTGTTCAAAGGCAATCCATGTTTGTGAGCTGATTTTTTTAATGAGCCTGATCTCTGAAATGAGCTGAGACCTTACAACTCCAAGGTGATGAGTGTTAGAGTCCGGAGATCATGGGCCTAAGCCCCAGAGGACTGTCTTCTTGCCCTGTGTTGTTATGAGTGAGCTTTTCCAGGCCTCCCTGGACTCAGCTCAGAATAATCTGAGGGAGGACTGAATGCGTTCCTCATGGACTCTGTTGTTAGTGAAACCTCAGTGTTAGTGTGGGACCCCTTAAGATACTATCTTCAGCATTTTTTTCTTTTACCCCCCAAAAATGGCTTGGAAAAGGTAACATACAGAATTGGTATATTATTATTTACTATTTATTTGGACATCTTGACATCTTCCCAAAATTATAAAGCACAAAACCATTAATTAGGTTCACAAAAGTGCACTTCCCTGTTTCTCTAGATCCTTAGTTTGTTAATGTCACCATATTCAGCCCCTACCAGTATTTTTATAATACCCCAGTATTGCCAAGTTTCCACCTACAGGAACTTCCTGAGTCTAATCTGAAGAACCTTCTTAGACTTTGAAGGTTGATAAATCAGAGACAAACATGGCTGATTCTTGTTTTTGCACTTTCCCATTAGTATTTTTGGACGTTTCTCTGATTTATATTCCTGAAAACCAATATCTGGTCTTCAGCAGCTCAGATACTTTCAGCTTTTGAAGATGTCTTCAGTTAGTAGAACAAAAGAGCTTGTTTTCTTGGCCTACAGTAAGTGAACAATGACAGAAGCAGCCAGTTCATCATCTTTTCTTTATTAACAGATGTCAAAGTAATTGATGAGGGCTTTTTTTTTCAACCTTTAGTATATTTTTTAAATGGATTGATTCTGGGGCATCTCAGTTCATTTACTGACAGTGTCTTAAGGAGGGCAATGTGGCTGTAATCAATTTTCATTATCATTGTGTAGCTAATAAGGCTAAAAATAAGAACTCTTAATTTGCTATGGCATGATTGATTACCCAAGAAGAATATGGAAATAACATCTTTTAATATGCCTGGAGAGTTACATTAGACCTCTAAAATTTCCATGTTCAAAACATATCACTTCCTATAATCTTCTATCCACTAATAAAATAACTCAGGACTCATAACATCACTTTTCTCTGGGTCTTAACCTCAAAGGATGATCTCCAGTTGCGATTTTCATATTCAGTGTTCCCCTACCCACAAACTGTATGACCCAAGCTTCCTTTTTCATGGATTCTTTCCAACATCGTCTCTCTCAAAATAATTACTAGAAGCCATGCTAGACCTGGAAGACCCAAAGCAGCTTCCTGGAGCACTGACTGTTTGTATAACTCTCCCTAGAACGAAAGTAGGTCATCTGGAGCATGACAGCCATCACGGAGTTCCCAAGATGGTGTGGTAAAGACAGAAAGCTGAAGATCATATAGCCTTATGAGCAAACCACTGGGCTGGGAATAAGGAGAACTTGGGTCCACGTGCCAACTCTGCTTCATCATCTTGGCCAGTCAACTCTTTTAATCTTTTAGACCTCAGTTTTCTCGTCTGAAAAATGAATACTAAATCCCATCCTATCTCACAGGGCTGTTGGACAATGCTAGTGATATAATGTGTATAAATTCACTTTTTAACTACACAATTCTGTATATTATTATTATTGTTGATATTGAAACAGAGTCTTGCTCTGTCACCCAGGCTGGAGTGCAGTGGTGCTATCTCAGCTCACTGCAACCTCCCCTCCTGGGTTCAAATGATTCTATGCCTCAGCCTCCTGAGTAGCTGGGATTACAGGCATGTGCCCTGCCCAGCTGATTTTTGTATTTTTAGTAGAGATCGGGTTTTGCCATGTTCAACAGGCTGGTCTTGAACTCCTGATCTCAAGTGATCCTCCTGCCTTGGCCTCCCAAAGTGCTGTAATTACAGGCATGAGCCACTGTGCCCAGCCCTGTATGTGATTTTTACTACTTTTTCTCATCTTCTCTATCTCCCTATTTTGAATCACCTGTTCCTCATACCTTATATCTTCCCACATTCCTTTACCTTCTGATAAAACTTTAGCCACCCTTTGCTCCTGCCTGACATTTATTGAGCATCCATCCATATCTGGTCCTTTGGGATATGTTAGGACATTTAATCTTTACAGTAACTTGGTAGAGTACTTATTGCCATGACCCTTTTACAGACAAAGAAACTAATGTTCAAATTAAGTTGGGTAAGCAAGAGGCAAAGTCATGATTTCAACTGAAGACGATCCTACCCTAGGTCACAGTTTCTCAGTGAGATGCTTCTTGAGTCTAATTCTTGGCCTGGTCAAATTAAAAGACAAGATGTGATGCCCCTAAAGATGGGGTGAAGGGGGTAGGAGTTGGGGAAAGTCCCAAGTGGATAAACTGGTGGCTTTTTCCCTCTTTAGCATCAATATTTCTTGTGGTTTTTAAACTATCCAGGTGAGGGTGGAAAAAAACGCAAACTGGGTTTCTCAGCTCTCACGCCAAAAGTCAACACAGATAGAAGACATCTGTGACCACATGTGTGGAGATTTTCCCCACACACCAAGCAAGCAGGAAGTTCTGCAGCAAACACCAGCTGGGTATCCTCCAATTCAGTTCTATTCTGACAGTATCTACCTGGAGACATCGTCAGACTCCACTGGTTGAGGGATCAGTCCCCCAAATGCCCCTGCTTCCTACCAGTCTTAAGTCCAAGCCTTAGGAACCTCTGCCTGACTAGCTTCAAGTTGGGGTTCTCACCATTGCCACTTTGGGTTTGATTAATTTGCTATAGCAGCTCACAGAACTCAGAGAAACTTACTTATGTCTACCGATTTATCATAAAGGATATTACAAAGAATATAGACGACAAGATGTATAGGGCAACGTATGGGGAAGGGGTGTGGTGCTCCCATGCCATCTCTGGGTGTGACACCTACAGGAAACTGCAGATGTTCAGCTACCCGCAAGCTCTCTGAACCCTGTTCTTTGGAGTTTTTATGGAAACCTCATTACCTAAGCCTGATTGATTACATTATTGCCCATTGGTGATCAACTTAACCTTCAGCCACTCTCTCCTTCCCTGAGGTTGGGGGATGGGACTGAAAGTCCCTATCTTCTAATCCCGCCTTGGTCTTTCCAGTGACCAAATCCTATCCTGAAGCTACCTAGGGGCTGCCAGTCATCAGTCAATCATTAGCATACAAAAATGCATCACTTTGAAATTTTTAAGGATTTTAGGAATTGAATGCCAAGAAATGGGATCAAAAATGAAATATTTCACAATATCACACCAAGAAACTTTCATTATGGAAAAGGATGGCTCTTAATGGATGCTTCAACATTCTTCCCTTTGAGTTTAAATCACATCATGCAAAGAGAACTCGTTACTCCTTCATTAACCAATCTCAACCATTTTTTATTTCACTATGGGCAGCAGACCCTAAGCCAGGGGTTCCCAATCTGAAGACTATAATGCCTGGGGAGTTATGATAAGGAATCCAGAAATTTATCTGTGGACTAAAAAGATAAAATGGCTGACATCTCTAGGTGCTATTTTTAAAAAATATATAGATGCAATAGTGAATAATAAAATACAAATTTGTTTAAGAGCGTCACTAAATTCACAGGACAGTAGAAGCTCTCTTAATTAACCTTCCCTTTACCAGCTCTCTGTATTAGCTTTCCCTCTGTAAAGCATCATTTTTTAAAAAATTCCCAGAACTGAGCAGAACACTCTGTAAAGTATCTTGATTGATGCCCATAGCATCCTGTACACTCAAGGCCTATAGGCTATTCCCTTGCATACATGCACACTTCTGCTCACCAGTTAAGATGCTCACTTCCCAAGAGGCTGTTGTATTTGTTCTAAAAGATATTTATGGTAATTACAAGATTCAATTGCAATGCAAGGAGAGAGCTATTGTTTCTATGAAAACTCAGTTGAATGCTGCAGAAAGATTCAATAAAGGCAAGCCACTACAAAAGAAGTTGCTGCTGGATGAGGCAGGGCCCCTGAGAACGACTCTCAAGTTGTCACTGCATGACTCCAAGGGATACCCTGTGGCTGACGCCTCCTCGAGTTGTGCAGGGCATAACTGCAAAACAGCACACAAAAGCCTTTGAATTGGGTGACTCTCAGAGTTTGGAAAGAAAAACATAAATATCTCTGAGAAGATGCTATTGAAAATTATCCTCAAATCTTTTTAGGTTCTTATTCCTCATCACATAAAGCCAAACTGAAAATTATAACCAATACATTAAGGGTGTGATAAATGTGAGAAAGATGATACACAGAAGACACTGACCTTGGACATGACCCTACATCAAGAGATTGGTGTATGAATATGTGTGTGTGTGTTAGTTAAAACAGAATGTTTAAGGTATCATGATTTATGGTTCTCTGACTTAACTAGCTCTTTAAATTAACATTTGTATCACTAGTCCTTAGGGATTCCAGCCTTTGCTTGTTTTACATGTTCCCAAACAGCTTGAAGTGCAGCCCCCACTATCATGTCAGGAAGAGTGGTCTGGATGTGAGAAGCTTTGAAGTTACAGAGGAGATCTTTTTGGTGGCACTCAGATAGCTCTTAATTGTGTACAGGGTTGGGTAATTCCATCATTGTCATAGAGGGGGCTGAGATTTCTGCAAACACCCATATCAGCTTCTGTGTCTGCCACACACTCCCTGAACAGCCCACACCACTGTTGTTTCAAGAACTCCAAGTCACCGTGCGGCGACTAGCAGACTCTGCATTCTCCATAATTACACCCAATTTTCCAATTGAATTATCGCATGATTTAATTCGTTTGGTGCATCTGGAGAGCATCAGCATTGTGCAGCTGTTGCAGCTTCAAGAGCTAATTGTTGCCAAGCACACTAAAAGTAGCCCTATTGCAATGCTCTGATGTCAGAGGGGAGGGGGCAGAAACTTTCACTTGCCATTTTCCCTTTGGTTGAATCATCACCCAAAGAGCCTGAGGGGGTAGCAAACATTTAAGCTCTGTTAACACGGAGACCTCATCGGGTATGGTTACTGTCACTGGATGAAACTTCTTAAGTGAGTCAGACATATACAGATACCAGAAAACAGAGAAACCTGAAAGCTCTGTTTGGCATGTCTTAGAGAATCAGGCCAAATAAGATTAGGTTAGAAACTAAAGGCAGTGTTAAAGGAGAGACAGTGCTTCATCAAAAAGTACTAGGAAGTCGATTGTTAAGGAAGCCCCAAGACATCTTAAGACCCCAAATCTTACTTCTAGTAATAAGCCACCTTAAAGAGAGTTACCCTTTTCCATAATGAAAGTTTGTTGGTGTGATATTATGAAATATGTTTAGTTTTTTTAAATTCCATTTCTTGGCTTTCAAATCCTAAAATCCTTAGAAATTCCAGAGTGATGCATTTTTGCATGCTAATGATTGACTGATGACTGGCAGCCCCTACGTAGCTTCAGGATGGACCAGCTTCTGGTCACTGGAAAGACCAATACAAGATTAGAAGATTAGGACTTTTATACCTGCTAACCTATCCATACGTTCATTCATCTTGATATGTTTCACTACAGCATCTATTTTGTATATAACCATTTGAAGGCTTGCTTCAGTGTAAAATACTCCCTAATATTCATCTTCAATCTCTTGTTACTCAGGGTCTTAGAGTCAGGGGTCTGAAACTCTGGAAGGCATGGGTTGGACACTTGTCCTTCCTTCCCTTCCTTGTGGTTCTAAGGATGTGGAGTTTGATTCCCAAAAGGTCTCTGTCCTCTGCATAAATTTTGGGGTCTATACATATGCTGTCTTTCTTATGTGAAAGACAAAAATCATGAGTTCATGAAAAGATATTAGGGTTATCAGACCTGAGCTGAGGGCTAGCCAGGGAGGAAAGCAGGCCATGGGGGGCCAAAGTAAGGGCTGGAGGGCAGAGGTGAGTCAACTGAGGGAGAGAATAGAGGGACCCCAAGAGGAATATAAGGACAGAGTCCACAAGCCAGGCAGAGGTGAGAGCATGGGTGGGCACCATACTAACCACCAGGAGGTCAAGGAAGAGTCTGCATCTTGAACAGTGAGATGTCCTAGCCTGCTCCTCTTTCAGACTTCAGAACAGTGTAGTTAGTCGTATGCCCCCCTACTAAGGAAAAATAGGGGATTATTCTTCAAGGAGACTGGCATGCCCAAGAGAAAAATCTGTTATTGCCATGGAGAATCCTCCATTCAGTGGTTCAGTCCTGGCCCAATCACTCTCCTATGAAGTTTACAAGGCAACAGCCCTCATTCATGTGCATAGAAATTCCAGTTGGCTTTGAATTGTTCATAAAGAACAACCAAGGATCAACAGATATTTGATGGTAGCAGTTCTAACAGAAAGCACAGTGACTGAAACCAAAAAGCAAATTAAAACAAAGGCCAGTGGTGAGGTGGGGTGAGAGTCTCAGAGTCAATACGGGGAGGAGGAATAAACATGAAACACACACACACACTCTGTCACACACACACACACTCTGTCACACACACACACACACACACAGTTTCTCTCTGTCTCTCTCATATACACACACTTTCTCACACACACATATTGTAACCTCAGAAAGATGAATCCCACACTATAAAAGGCATACACAATACCATATAATTATAAAACTTTAGAATACTAGAAAATAGATTGTATATCTTGCAGAGGAAAAAATATAGATCGTATACAAATGATAGGGAATCAGAATAGCGTCTGCATTAACATCTGCAATTTAGGGACCTAGAAGTCAGTTGATAAATGTGTTCAAAATGTGAATGGAAAATAATTTCCAATTTAGAATTCCACACCCAGCCAAACTATCATTAAATGTGAAGTTAAAGATTTTTTTTTACACATGCAAAGTCTCAAAATATGTGCTTGTTGTGCATCCTTTCTTAAAAAGTTACTGAAGGATATGCCACATCAAAATAAGAGAATAAAACAAAGAACAGGAAAACATGGGATCCAGAAGACAGAGAATCCATTTCAGAAGAGAGGAAAAGAGAATTCCTAGCATAATGACAAAAGAAAGTAGTGGAGTGAATTGAAAGTGTTACATGCTACCACATGAGTGAGGCTTGAAATAATGATGCTAAATGAAATCAGCCAGTCACAAAAGGACAAATACTGTATGATTCCACTTATATGAGGTACCTAGAGTAGTCAAATTCATAGAGACAGACAGTAGGATGGTGATTGCCAGAGACTAGGGGAATGAGGGAGTGGGGAGTGGGTTGGTGTTTAATAAGCACAGAGTTTCAGGTTTACAAGGTGAAAAGAGTTCTGAAGATGGGTGGTGGTCATGGTTGCACAGGACTGTGAATGTACTTAATACCACCAAACTATATACTTAAAAATGAGTAAAATGGTAAATTTTATGTTATGTATATTTCATCACAATTTTTTAAAAAAAGAAAGTGTATGCTCTAGGAAGGGAGAATTAGGAGGGAGGGGCAGCTGTGTTTTGTTATAAGCCTAGAGTACTAATTGATTTTTCAGACTATTTATGTGTAATACTTTAATAAAAATTAAAAAATGTTTAAACCTAAAACTAAATTAATTGGGGTAGGCATTCCAGGCCAAGGGAACTGCATGAGCAGTCAGTGAGGTGCGAAACAGCGTGCAGAGAACTTTAAGAATTTTCCTCTTCGTGGAGAGGGTTGAACAAACTGGGTAAAGGAGCTGCAGCTTTATTCTCTAGGCGGTGTTTCCCTACAGTGTGGTGCACACTTACAGATGAACACGATAACTTTGTCATCCGAATCCCTATAGATTTAATTTTAATATTCTCTTCTATTCATAATGAATGACACATTGGGTTTTAGTTTATGGTGGTGACAATAATGATTTAGATTCCCTAAACTGAATTAAGTTTATAAATATGAGTTGGTTTTAAGAAAAACATTAGGTGAATAATAGTAAGAGAGGCATATGACTGCAGCAAAAAAAAAAAAAATCATGAAGGTGGTGTATAGATTACTATGGTAGATGAAACACTTCTCTAAGCAATAGGGAGCCCTTGATGGTTTGTGTGAAAAGGGGCGTTCAAGCTAACTGTATGGACTGGCTTGATCAGGGGAATATGAACTTCATTCTACAGCTCCCTGAGTTCTGGAGGCTTCTTCACAGGCTGCCTTGAGGTGCGGTGAAAGAAAGAGCTTCAAATAGAGATGCTCTGTTCTATATATGAGTCTACCTATAATTACAAAGGGGTGGCCACTAAAAATGAAAAATTGCAGGCCACTGAGATAGATCATTCTGGTTAGGTGGGAATTAAGGGAGAAAGACTAAGAATGGGGAAATCAACTGAGAAGCTGATGCAAGTGACCTAACAGGAGACTATGTGGGCCTGGCCCAGGACAGTATGTAGGGAGAAGAAGAGACAGAGATGCAGAGCTCCTAACTGGACGCCCAGAGTTCTACCTAGTGGCAGCTCATCTGAACTATAAGTATAGCACTTAAGGAGACATACACAACTCTTAGAGAACAAGCCTTACATGCCACAATACAGAAGTGATGGCAGTAGTTCATTGACGTATTGAATTTTCTAACGTAACTTTCATTACTAGGAGCAGTTGTATTTGAAACTGATTTTGCCAAGCCCAGAAGAATGTGAAACTGGAAGAAGAGCCATATATTATATTACAAGGAAATTAGATTTGGATTCATCCATTCATTCATCTATTCATTCACACCACAATTATTTGTTCAACACACGTTGATTCAATACAACAGTGCAAGGAACTGGTTTATACACAGAGACCCATCAGTGAACACAACCAACATCAATCCTTGCTTTCTTGATGCTTATATACTCATAGGAAGAAACAGAAAAAATAAGCAAAATATACAATATGTTGAAAGTAAATAAGTGCTATAAAGAACAATAAAGCAAGGAAGGCAGGAGTGGTGGGGTGCAATTTTTGAAAGGGTGGTCAGGAAAGCTTTGTGTGACAGAGACATTTGAACAAAGAATTGAAGGAGGTCACATAATGAGCCACACAGCCATCTTGCGAGGGCTGACCAGGCAGAGAGAGTAATGACCACAAGGGCCCTGAAGCAGGAGAATGCCTGGAATATTCAGGAATGGCAAGACGACCATGTAGCTAGAGCAGAGTAAGCCAGAAGGAGAGTGGCAGGAGATGAGGCCAGAGAGTCTTCGGGGCAGGTTGTAAGGGTCTTGGAAACATCATAAGGACTTTGGCTTATACTCTTAGAGAAATGGAAGGTTTTGGAGGGTTTGGAGCAAAGGGGAAACATGTCCTAATGCAAGTTTCAAAAGGACCCCTTTGGCAGTTGAGTTGAGACTATAGTCAAACAAGGGCTGAAGCATGTAGAGGTGTAGAAATATTTTCAAGAAACTAAGCAAGAAAAAGATAACTTGTATCAGATGCTGGAAGGGCAGATGGTTAGGAGTGGTGTTTTTGAGGCAGAGCCAATGACTTGGACATAGAATGTGAGAGAAAGAGAGGAAACAAGAGTGACTCCAATGGTTTTGGCCTGGGGGGATAAAGTTGCAATTAATTGGGGTTAGAAATGACTACAGGTAGATCAAGTTTGTGTCAGTGACTCATGAATTTAGGCTCTAATGTGGGAAACTGGAATCGTTCATCCATAACAATGCCCAAGTGGAGATCTTAAGAAGGAAGAGAGATAAAGGGCCCTGGATCTCAGGGCAGTGGTCTCGGCTGAAGATACAAATCCAGGGTCTTCACTAGGGAGTTGTTCACTAGGGAGATGAGACTAAAGGAGATTTCCCAAGGGAATGAATGACTGTAGCTAAGAAAGAGTAGAAGGCCAAAGGCTGGGCCCCATGGAACTCCAATATGAGCATCTTGGGGAGATGAGAAGGAACCAGTAAATGTGATTAAAGAAAGGATGATGAGGTAAGAGGAAAACCAAGAGAGCCCTGTGTCCCGGAAGTCAGGTGAAGGAAGTGTGGATGTGGGAGTGACCAGCTGTAGGTAAATGCTGTCTATGGCCAAGGAAGAGCATCTGAGGGCTAACGGTTGACCACTGGATGGAACAACACATTCCTCGATAGGAACAGTGGTGGCACAGGATGGGGGAAAAAGCCTGGCTGGAGGAGGAATTGCTGGGCCCTGGTCCATTGCACCAAGTCACCACGCAACTTCTCTAGGGCCAATCTCCTCATTTGTAAAGTGAAAAGCTCCTACTAGCTCTAAAATTCTAAGATTTTATGATGATTCTAATGGAGTATGCTTTATTCTTTTCATGAAAATGATACCATGCGAGTATTTGGAATCTGAGAAAAATGTGGGTGAAAATGCGGGACATTCCTCAAGCTGACCATTGGGTCTTATGTGAAAGAAGCCAAGTTTGTTTCTTGTTGAAAACAACTGAATACACACTTTCTGGCTTTTCCCACAAGGAAAGACACCTCATTTATATTTGTATTTTTGATTTTGTTCCGTGTGTAATATTGATCCTATTTAATTAAGATTTCCAGACTCTCATTAAACAGAGTTTATTTTGGTAATTTTCTGAAACTGAGCCTTTACGTTTTGATAACTCCATCTTTCTCATAGATGCACTTACCTACTACCACCTGGTGGTAGCAAAAATATTACAAAATAGAAAAAAAGAGAAAAAAGTAAAGGCTCTTATTTTTAGTTTACTACTCTCAAGGATTGGACCTGGGTCTTTCTGGGCAGTCTTGGCTTTGGGACATCTCTAAGACCTCCAAGACTGTGGGACCTGGAGACCCTATGGAGAATTGACACTGGGTGCTTGGCCTGGAGTTCTTGTACCCAGAGCCAGTGAAATCTAAACACACTGAATATTTATGAGATATTCCTAGGGGAATGAACCAAGCAAGTCAGGATCATTATAATTAATTCTGATTTTCTGAAACTACTTGAAATTTCTATTTAAGGAATGATCCATGCATGAATTGTTTTTAAAACTTACCTTTTTAATATGTGCTTTTAGAAATTTGTTTCTAGTAAAGGTTGAGCTTTTTGTTTTTTTAAGGTCTTCCATCTGTGTCAGAGACAAACTGAGCATATCTGGTTGCTAGGGGTATAAACTTCTGTAAATGATCAGCAAACATAATGGCTAGCAATTTGATTCCTACATGAATGGAGAAGTTGCTGCTTTCCCTGGAGAGTGGGGGGAAGAAAACCTTAATTTGAAAAGATATGTAGGATTTATTCTGCTCTTGCAAAGACACACCAACATGACTATAATCTCTCTGTGTTTCTGAAACCACGGGGAAAGCTAGAAGAAGCTCTAGGTGAAAAATACTGAAGGATATCAGGAAACTATTAGATTTTGATTGTTATAGTACGCCCATTTCCTCCCCTCCCTAACCTGATTGATCTGAGCCAGCTCAGGGAAGAAGGTCTAAGTTATAAGGAAGAGCCACAGTTATAAATGGCCTCCCCACTGTTCACCCGCTCCTGGCTCAGGTCCTCATTGCCCTCCACCAAGCCTTTTGCGATGCCCTTCCTCTAGGTTTTCAGTGTCCAATTCTGTTAGCCAGTATTTTCCTCCAAAGGCTCAGGCTTGGCTGTGTCACTCCTCTGTTGAGAAAGTTATTGGTTGCTCCTATTGCTTTAGAATAAAGCTCAAATTTCTTAGACTAAAATTAAAAACCCTCCACAATCTTTCCAACATATTTTTTGAATTACTTATCTTCATGCAGGGGCCACTCAAGTCAACTTTGTTATGTTCAGATGTCCGCACGCTATATATGGTAACCACTTGGCCTTTGCAGATGCTATTCCCTTTCCTGGTGATGTATCTTGCTTCCCAGTACCAGACCTGGAAACTGTAACACCTGCCCATATCATTTTAACTTTTCAACGCATGTTTCAAACCCACCATGACCCCCAAGAAACCATTATTATTTTTCCCCAGCTGAAAAAATTATCTTCTTTGGCATTCCCCCATACCATTTTATCTCTGTCTCTTTTAAATCTTCACTTCTCACTTTCTATTAGGTGTTATTATTATTCCTGAAGTTTAAATCTCTAATAAACTCTGAGCTCCCAGAGGAAAGAGGCAGGTTGGATTTAATCTCACACAGTATGATACTTGGGGTACCAAACTAAGTAGGTGCTCAATAAATGTTGGTGGAATGAATGACTAAATGACAGTTACTGAAACAATTCCTGAAGACAGTAGGCAAACTGAGTTTAAATTCAAGTAGAGAGGTAAATATAGAAGGAGATTTGGGATTTATCCATGTAATACTAATGGAAGAAATTACAACGGGTTTTTTGTTGTTGTTGTTTATTTTGATTTGCCTGTTTTTCTTTTTTTAAAGAAGACCTGAATAGGTGAGAGTTGATTCTGAGACAGGACAGAAACTGCAGAACACAGCTCAGGATGAGAAGGACCCAGTGAAAAAGGAAGCTGAAAGGGAGGAGGATATTTAATACCCCTGAGAAGAAATTTATGCAGACCCAGATTTGAAGTCAACCTCTGATTATCTACTATTTATATATTTTAAAGAAATATGCAGGAGATTTTAGTGCTTCCTTTTTCGTTTGTCCCTCAATATATGCATGAGCCAGCACAACTCAGGACTTGATTTACCTTTGCTGATTCAGCTTCTTTTCTCTGAGCTTATTTATGGCTGTGAGAGAGGCATTCTGTCCTTGCTGATAAAGACAACCGAATTGCATTCAAAGCTCAGCCACTGAGTTGCTCTGCTTCTGCTGGAAAGTTGGTTTCTTCTCCAACTTCCAAGTTTTCCTGAACTATAGGAAATAAGGTGCATATTTGAAAGGTAGAGTCCTAGACTAGAACTTCTCAAGTTTTAATGTTCCTCCAAATCTTCCAGGACTCCTGTTGAAAGAGTAAATTCTACTTCAGCAGGTCTGGGGTGGGGCTGAGACTCTAGATGTCTGACAAGCTCCCAGGTGGACCACACTGCAAAACAGTGTCCTAGACTTTTGAAGACAGAAGGAGCTTGAGAAGTCATCCAAGCAAGTGGTTCAGAATACAAATTCTCAGGTTCCACATACAGAGAATCATGGATGGAGCCCGAACAGGTGAATTTTTGAAAAGCTTCCTATCTCTTTCTTATGTATACCTGGGTTTGGAAACCACAAATTAATCTGATCCCCCATTAGGGATAGCAAAACTGAGGCCCAGAGACTAATTGAATTCCATGAAGAAAAGTTTCTGTTTATATGAAAGGGGCTTTCCTGAAAGGATAACCCTTATACATTTTGCTGCCCTAAGTGAAGGTTCCCCTTTAAAGCCACAGAAATAACTGGATCCTGTATATAATTTATTTCTTAAAAGCTACTAGCAGAGAAAAGCAATTTTTTCTGCCTCTTTTAGAATGACAAATACTCTAAGTTATTTTAGTTTTGTGCTAATAGCAGGGGGTGGTGGTGGTGTGGTAAGGAATGGCTATTAAGCAATTATGTTATTCAAACACATCATTATTATTATTACCAAGATGAGTGGACTCATTATAATTGAACAATAAAAGCATGAATGACTTTGCATTGTTATTAGTGTCTGTCTCAGGGCCCCTGTTTTTCCCGGGGGCTGTTGCGTTCAGCAGATCCGACTCACAATGTACTGGACTTGCGGTGGTTCACTTGCAGACAATTGGATTGTTTTTCAGAATCATCTGCTGTGGTCATCTTTTCTTTTCTGGTACTGACTTACTGTTCATTGAAGACTCTTGCCGCCCCCACCTCCTGCTCAGATAACCTAATCCTAGGAAGCCTGTGGCCTCCCTGACTCCACTCTTGTCATCTTCCTATCCTTTTTTTCACACAGCAGCTACTGATCATCAGAACTGTGAACTGGCATTAAAATTCCCTTGCTTGAAACCTGCCAATATCTGCCTATTTATTTTAGGATAAAACACAAATCCTTGGCAAAGCTTTCCAGGCCCTTAATGAAGTGTGCCACTTCCTTCAGCAGCCCCATTGGGAGCCGTTCCTCTTCTTCCCCTCACCATCACTGCCCCCGCCAAGCACTATACTGTTTTCAGCTTCTGGAATGTCCCGACATCTCCAGTTTCTGGAATGTTCTAACACCTCTCTCACTTAAGGGATTTGTACATGCTCTTCTTTCTATTCATAATACTCTTTCCCTAGCTGTTTAGTTCTTATCCTTAAGATCTCAGCTTAAATGTCTATTTCTCCTTCACTACCTGACTAATTCAACACCCCATATGGACCCCTTCCATAATCCTGGCACTTCACCATTGGTAGCAGTGTCTACACCAGTAATTACTTGCTTAATATATTTCTTCCCCCACTAATAGCCCCAAAAGGACATAAATGTCCTTTCAAAACTAACTCCATATTGTTCAACACATACCTGGTATATTAGGCCATTTTCACATTGCTCTAAAGAAATACCTAAGACTGGATAATTTATAAGAAAAGAGATTTAATGGCTCACGGTTCTGCAGGCTGTACAGGAATGTGGCCTGTACAGCTTCTCATGTACACGCATGTACAGAATGTGGCACCTGCTCAGCTTCTTTCCTCAGGAAACTTACAATCATGGCAGAAGGCAGAGGGGAAGCAGGCACATCACTTGGCCAGAGCAGAAGCAAGAGACAGATCGTAGGAAGTAGGTGTCACACACTTTTAAACAACCAGAGCTCATAAGAACTCACTCACCCTCATGCGAACAGTGCCAAGGGGCTGGTGCTAAACCACTCGTGAGAATTCCACCCCCATGATCCAGTCCCTTCCCCACCAAGCCCCACCTCCAACATTGGTGATTACTCTTCAATGTGAGATTTAATTGGGGACAAGTATACAAACTATATCACCCGGCACATAGTAAATGCTTAATAGTTATTTACTGAGGAGATCAATGTTTGAGAATCCACCAGGTACTGAAATTGCAATACAGAATCATGGAGACAGAAGGGGGAACTGGAGGCACTGGGCCTCCCTCTGTCTAATTTGCAGCATTAGGTGCTGAGCTTCTTCTTCTGTAGTTGCATCTCCCCTGCCCCTCCACCATATGTTTAAAAATGCTTAAGTGAGTAAAATATGTTTCATCTCTAAGTTGAACGTCAAGACCCAGCACATTTGATCTAGGTTTCCTAGAACTGTGGTGGCATTGTTACTCTGGGAGGATACGTGGATGAAACCGTGCAAACCCTGCACCTGAACTTTCATAGGATGTTGAAGATGCTGTTCACGACAGCACTCCCTGTTCCCTATGTAAAGACACACCTAAGAAATGTCTCTTGTAGATTTAAATGTCAGGAAGCCCTTTGCTTCCTTGAGAAACTGGTGAGTGTTTGCCTTATGTTCACTGAATTTGTGAACCATGTTTTTCTCTCTTAGCTTTGGCTGCCAGAAAGCACAGAGTCACAATCTCTGCTCAATTTTTGTAACTGTAGAAGCCTATAGCTCACACACCTTGCAGTATAACTTTGCCCTGGTCTTGATTTCCTGTTCTATTCTCCCCGGTCTCAATTTATTAAATTATTTGTAGCTTTTTATTTTAGAGTGCAAAGTCTTGTAAGTTTGCTCAAATCCTTAGTGGAATGGGGCAAGGAGATATATGAAAGAAAGAAATGCATGAGGCTCTGAGATACATTCCGTTTAACTTACAGAGGGTTCCTATCTGTGGGTGGTCCTGGCAGGGGCAATGCACAGAAGGAGCCCTGCTGACACGGGTGTCTGTGCACCACACAAGGACACAGCAGGGTTTCTAGAAGAGGAACCCTCTGGAACAGCTTAACGGAAGTGGTTTTGTTCCTGATCTCTTGCCGAAGCTACCCTCAAGTGACCCAGAAGTGTGAGTGATGCTGACCTCCATTCAAGATCCGAATCCTTTTCTGGGGAGTGGCTAAATATGAGCCCTGTAACCTGTCCTGAAATTCTGTGTGAAAGCTAGATTTCTGCTGGCGTGAGGTCTTCTACTATAAGGTCAGAATTAGAGTGTTTTCTTAGTTAAGACTATAATTTCAGCTACTTTCTAATTCTCCTTACATGCCCAGTATTGCTGTGGAAGCCCTATTTGTTTTCAATAAAGCTGGCATTTATTTCTTGTCTAAGAGAACAGGAACAACCTGACCACAACATGTGGTCCACATGTACTGAACACAGGATGCCATGTATGTCCCTCACACAGGCTGATTTGTGAAGGAGCCTCATTCTCCGCATTTTATATATGGGTAAAACATGTATAAACGTGTACATGGCTCTGGGAGACGGATTTGTCAGAGGTCACTAGCTAATGAGAGGGGGTGCTGTGGTTCAGTCCCAGTCTTCTGATCCCAAATAGGCAGATCCTCTACAGCCCATTTCAGATGGTGTTAGAGCAGAGAAACTGTAGGGCAAGAAACAGGCCACTCCATGGGTGAGATAAGGAGCTGTTCCATGTGAAGCTGGGAGAGGACTAACAGGCAGGCAGAAGAGAAAGGACGAGACCCTTGCAAGGATTCAGCCACATCCTTGGTATACATGCCCCTGCCCCAGCATTATCCGCATCCATCTCCCCCCACCCCCACCCTACTCCATCATCCTTGCCCTGTGGTCATGGCCACAAACAAGTTCCCTGACACTCGAGGCTGTCCTGGCTCTCATCATTCTTGTCTCCCCAAACAAAATGAAGATTGCTTGAGTGGAGAGCTTTCATCCACAGCATCGTTAGGGTAGGAGGAGCTCTTGGAAGGTGTATACCAGTTAATGAAGGTTGATATTGGTGAAAAGTTACTATGTGTTGATGTACAGTCATGCTCTGTGCCCCTAGGCACAAACTTCACAATAACTCGGCATGGTAGACACCATTACCTTTCCATATTGCAGGTCCCCATGGTCATGCAGTTAGCAGGTGCTGGTGTCCCAGCTTCCTGCCTCCACTTTCCATCATTGTTGAGATGCCAGAAATGACTATCAGAGCCCTCCAAGTATCAAGTTTAAGGTGTGCTTTAGGGAAAACGGAGTCAATAGAGAAGAACATATTCCACAGCCCTCTGAAAAGCTCTGATCTGAACACTAGAGCTCTCTGCTTATTTCATTGACATATACATTGATTTTTTTTCAAGTTTATTTCAAAATTTTGTATTGGGTTTAATTACCAGCTTGAGTTTTAATAGCAACTATATACTTTTTAATTAAACTTATGTTGAAAGAATTATGGATTCATATGCAGTTATAAAATAATATAGATTTCATTTCCCTTTTTACACAATTTCCACTAATAGTAATATCTTGCAAACATAAGTGTAATATCACAACCATGATACTGACATTGACAGAGTTAAGGTACAGAACATTCCCAGCACCACAAAGGTTCCTCTTTTTTTTTTTCGAGATGGAGTCTCACTCTGTCACCCAGGCTGGAGTGCAGTGGCGCAATGTCGGCTCACTGCAACCTCCACCTCATGGGTTCAAGCAGTTATCCTACCTCAGCCTCCCAAGTAGTTGGGATTACAGGCCTGTACCACCACGCCCGGCTAATTTTGTATTTTCTAGTAGAGGCGGGATTTCACCATGTTGGCCAGGCTGGTCTCGAACTCCCGACCTCAAATGATCCACCTGCCTGTTGCTTTTTTATATTCTCATCCTCTTCCCTCCTCTCTTATCACTTCCTTAACCCCTGGAAACTACTAATCTCTTCTCCATTTCTACACTTTTGCGATTTCAAACATGCTATACAAATGGAGTCATAAGGCATAAAACCTGTTGAACTTGGCTTTTCTTACTCACCATACATTTTCTGGAGATGTATCTAAGTTTTCACACATATCAATAATTTATTCCTTTTATTGCTGAGTGATATTCCGTGGTATGGAGGTATCACAGTTTGTTTAACCATTCATCCATGGAAGAACACCTTGGTTTCCAGTTTGAGACCATTATGAATAAAATTGCTCTAAATATTTGTGTACAGATTTTTGCGTGAACATGTCTTCATTTCTCTGGAATACATTTTCAGGAGAGCAACCGCCGAGTCCTGTGGTAATGGCATGTTTACTTTTATAAGAAACTGCCAAACTGTTTTCCAGAGTGGCTGTACCACGTTACTCTCATCAGCGATGTAGGAGTGATGTAGTTTCTCCGAATCCTTATCAGTATTTGGTGTCATCATTTTTTATTGTAGCCATTCTGATAGATGTGAGGTGATAGCTCAGTGTGATGGTAATTTGCATTTGCCTAATAGTTAATGATATTTAACATCTTTCATGTGCTTATTTTCCAGCTGTTTATCCTTTTTGATACAATGTCCCTTTAAATCTTTTGCTTGTTTTCTAATTTGAATTTTTTTAATTGTTGAATTTTGAGGTTTTTAAATATTCTAGATACTAGACTTTTCTCAGAAGTGTGGTTTGTAAATATTTTCTCTCAGTCTGCAGCTTATCTTTTCATCTTATCAACAGGATCTTTTTGCAGAGCAAAAGTTTTTAATTTTGATGAAATCTAATTTACCAAATTTTTCTTTTATAGATAGTGTTTTTTGGTGTCAAGTCTAAGAACTCTTTACGTTGCCCTACTTCCTCAAAATTTTATCCTATATTTTTTTAAAGTGTTATAATTTTACATCTTACATTTAAGTCCATGATACATTTTGAGTTAACTTTTATTAACTAAAAATTCTGACCTGAGGTCATTTGTTTCTTCTCCATTTTTCTTTATCTTTCTTTTCTTTTCTTTTATTTATTTATTTATTTATTTATTTATGGCCTCTGGATGTCCAATTGCTCCGAGACCATTGATTATTTGTTGCAAGCCTATCCTTCCTCTATTTGTACCTTTATCAAGAATATGGGCGTATTTGTATGTGTCTGTTTCTGTGTTCTCATTTCATTCCGTTGATCTATGTGTATATCCCTCCCCCACCACCACATGTCTTGATTACTATAGCTATATAGTATCTTAAATTCAGGTAAAGCAATTCTTCCCACTTTATTCTTCTTTTTCAGAAGTGTTTTAGCTATTCTAGTTCCTTTTCACAAGAATCTTCCTGGGATTCTGATAGGAATTGTGTTAAACCTTGTATTAGTTTCTTGTGGCCACTGTAACAAATGACCACAAGCTTGGTCATTTAAAACAATAGAAATGTGGCTGGACGCAGTGGCTCATGCCTGTAATCCCAGAACTTTCAGAGGTCGAGGTGGGTGGATCACTTGAGGTCAGGAGTTCATGACCAGCCTGGCCAACATGGTAAAACCCTCACATGTACCCTAGAACTTAAAGTATAATTTAAAAAAAAATACAAAAATTAATCAGGCATGGTGGTGCATATTTGTAATCCCAGCTACTTGGGAGTCTGAGGCAGGAGAATCACTTGAACCTGGGAGGCAGAGGTTGCATTGAGCCAAGATCACGCCTGGGGGACAGAGTGAGACTCTGTCTCAAAAAATAAAATAAAATAAAATAAAACAATAGAAATATATTGTCCAGAGTTCTAAAGGCCAGAAATTAGAAATTAAAGTGTCGGCAGAGCCATTCTCCCTCAAGAGGCTCTTGGGGAGAATTCTTTCCTTGCCTCTTCCGGCTTCTGGTAGCTGCTGACATCCCTTGGCCACATCACTCCGATCTCTGCCTGTCTTTACATCATAATCTCTGCATAATATCTGTACAATTGTCAACTGCCTCTCTCTTGTAAGGACACTTGTGATTGAATGTAGGGCTCACCTGGATCATCTAGATTAATACCCCCTTGTCAACATCTTTAATTTAACCATATCTGTGAAGACCTGTTTTCCTTGTAAGGCAATATTTAGATTAGAACCTGTTATCTTTGGGTGGTTATTATTCATCCTGTTACAAACCTATATATCGATTTTGGGGAAATTGACAACTCTACTATATTAAGACTTCCAATCCATGAACTTGGTGTTCTTTCCATTTATTTAGATCTTCTTTGATTTGTGTCATCAGCATTTTGTAGTTTTCAGCACACAAATTCTGTACCAGTTTTGTTAGATTTATGCCTAAGTGTTATTTTTTGAGTAATTAGAAATGTTATTGTATTCCTAATTTTGATGCCTTGGTGTTCATTGCTAGTATAGAGAAATACAATTGATTTTTGTATACTGACCTTGAATCCTGCAGCCTTGCTGAATTCACTTATTAGTTGTAGGAGTATTTTGATTAATCATATATTTTCTATACAGGCAACTATGCCCTCTGAAAATAGGGACAGTTTTATTTATTCCTTTCTGATATATATGTCTTTTATTTCTGTTTCTTTGTTTGTTATTTATGTATTTTTGCCCTATTGCCCTGACTATAACTTCCAGTACTATATTGAATAGCAGTCGTTAGTGTGGACATCTTGCTTTAAATCTCAGAAGGAAAGCAGTCGGTCTTTTACTATTATATACAATGTTAGCTATAGAGTTTTATTTGTAGATTTATTGAGTTGAAGAAGTTCCTCTCTCCCTATCTACTTTTCTGAGTTTTAATCATGAATGAGTGATGAATTTATCTATTGCTTTTTCTTCATGAATCGATATTATCATGTGATTTATCTTCTTTAGCTTGTCAATATGGTACACTATATTGATTGATTTTTTTAATATTGAACCAGCCTTGCATCCCTGAAATAGCTCCCAGTTAATCATGGTATATAATTCTTTTTATATTGCTCAATTCTGTTGGGCAATATTTTGTTAAAGATGTTTGCATCTATATTCAGTAGGGATATTGATTTGGTGTCTTGCTTTTGTTTTGTACTGTCTCTGTTTGGTTTTGGTTTCGGAGTAATATTAGCTTCATAAAATGAATTGGAAACCAGCACTGCAGTGTGTCACTAATCCTAGCTATTCGAGAGGGTGAGGCAAGAGAATCGCTTGAACCCGGAGGCAGAGGGTGCAGTCAGCTGAGATTGCACCACTGCACTCCAGCCTGGTTGACAGAGCGAAAAAAAAAAAAAAAGTGCACCAGTCATCCTTTCATGAATAGCCAAGACACCAGGAAAACATAGTGAGACTCTTTCTCTAAAATATATATAAGTGAAATGGAAATTGTACCTCTTCTATTTGTATAGAATTGGTATTAATTCTTTATATGTTTGGAATTTTTCAATAAAGCCATCTGGGCCTGGAGATTTCTTTTGGGGGAGTTTTTAATGGCAAAGTTATTGTCCTAATAGTTACAGGGCTATTCAAATTACCTATTTCATATTGGTTGACTTGTGGTAGTTTGTGTTTTTCAAGGAATTGGCCCATTTTATCTACATTGTTAAATGTATACGTGTAGAATTGTTTGTAGTATTCCCTTATTATGCTTTTGATGGTTGAATGCTCCATAGCAACCCTTGTTTCCTTCCTCGTATTGGTAATTTGCATTTTCTCTTTTTTTCCTTTGTCATTCTAGCTAGAGGTATATTAATTGTATTCATCTTTTCAAAGAGCTAGTTCTTTGTTTTAATTAAATTAGTGTATTGTCTTTATGTTTTCAATTTCATTGATTTTTTTCTCTATATTTATTATATATTCTGCTTGCTATTAGTTTATCGTGCTCTTCTTTTTCTAGTGTTTTGAATTGGGAGCATAGATTGTTGATTCGGGAATTGCATTCTTTTCTAATGTAAGCATTTGGTGTTATTAATTTCGTTTTCATCACTGCCTTAACTGTGTCCCACAAATTTTGATACATTGCATTTTAATTCTAATCTTGTTCAATGTGTTTTTTAAATTTACTTGAGACTTCCTTTGGGATCTATATGGAATAGCTGACATGGGTAAATCTCTCCCACACCTGCTGAGCTAAGACCAAGAGTGCAGCCTTTTCAGCATGTTCTAAAGATTATTTTGACATGATCACTGTTATGATTATGATGAAGAAAATATTTCCAGGAATGAGAAATCAGGTCATTCAGCCTATGAGGTGGATCATCATGGACTTAGTCCACCACCAGCCTGAAGTGTAAGATGTCTGCTCAGGCTTCCATAACAACCATAGATGAGGTTGTGTAAACAAGAGAGATTTCTGTTCTAGAGGTTAGAAGTTCAAGTTCAGAGTGTCAGCATGGTGGATGATATGGTTTGGTCCTGTGTCCCCACCCAAATCTCATCTTGAATTGTACTCCCATAATTCCCAGGTGTTGTGGGAGGGGCACAGTGGGAGCTAATTGAATCGTGGGGGCAGTTTCCCCCATACTGTTCTCGTGGTAGTGAATAAGTCTCATGAGATCTGATGGTTTTGTCAGGGGGTTCTGCTTTTGCATCTTTCTCATCCTCTCTTCGCCTGCCACCATCCACATAAGATATGACTTGCTCCTCCTTGCCTTCCACCATGATTTTGAGGTGTCCCCAGCCATGTGGAACAGTGAGTTCTCCATTAAACCCCTTTCCTTTGTAAATTGCCCAGTCTCAGGTATGTCTTTATTGGCAGCATGAAAATGGACTAATACAGTGGGTTTCTGCTGAGGGCTCTCTTCCTGGCTTGCAGATGGCTGCCTTCTCACTGCATCTTCACATGGTGGGGAATGGGGAGAGAGAAAGATTTTTCTCTTCTCCTTCATGTAAGGCCACCAATTCTATCAGATTAGGGCTTCAGCCATAATTACCTTTTATAACCTATTTATTTAAATTTAATATTATTTACTATAACTTTAATCTTATCTCTTAAATTTGACCTTATTTATCTTCTAGATTACTAAATGTAACCTTAATTACCTCTGAAGATCCCTATCTCAAAATACAATCATACTGGGGGCTAGGGCTTCAACTTATGAATTTGGCAGGTGAGGGACACAATTCACTCCATAATACTTGCATTCCCACTAGTCCTGCACTCTACAAGGAAAACCTGCCTGTTACTCAGGTCTCACAGTTTATTTCTGTATCACTCATTTTTATTGACTCATACTTTGTGCAAAGCTCTGCACCAGACAGCACGTAGGCATGCCCTCTGGGAGTTACCACCTATCCTGGGGGAGAGACATGAAGAAACTTTCTATATGACACAACCCTAAGAGATGAATCTGGACCCACATCCTGTCTCTACCAGTTACTATGTGCATGGGATTTGTGCAGTTTTCTTATTTCTCCCCTTCAGTGCTACTTAGAAGCAATCCCTATTCTGTCTCCAAGAGTTACGGTGGTCGAATGATACATGTGTGGGATGTGCACGTGAAATACAATAACACACAATACATAGCTGTCATATGGTAGAAAATGGTAACTTGATTCAGGTCACTAGAGCTGTGGATATGTGGCTAGGTAGCAAGGAAACTGAGGTAGGACACACGGAATGGGATTAAATGGTGTGGGGCCTTGAGGGCCATGTTATGATACCTAATCTTTATTCTCAAGCCAGGTTAACTGTAAGTTCAGTGCAAATCTGATTTACAGCTTTCAGAAAACCTTCACATTCATTTTCATTTGATGTATGAACAGCCTTTTGAATTGCACAGGGCAGGTACTGTTTTTTCAGTTTTAGAGATTTTAAACAATGAAATCAAAGAGGTTAACTAATTCACTAAGATCCTACAGCTAGTAACTGGCAAAGCTGGGATTTCCAACTCCTGTTCCAGTCCTTTGTCAGCAGCCCTGCCAGCTGCTGTTGGAATACACAACCCGTCCCAGGATGGGATCTAGAATTAGAGCCCATTTCTGTGCTCACTGTTCCACACATATTAGTAGAGCCAGAAGCAGAGGCTCCTCCATGTCAGCAAGATTACCCTGATTGATCTGAACTGTTTTGAGTTTAGAAACAGCTTACAGCTCTCATCTGATGTGATGATAAAATCTGAATTTCCTTTCATTTGTCAAAGTTTTACTTCATCTGCATCACCCTCATCATGACATACAGCCTAGGGGCCCAAATCATTACTTGTTCAATAAGGCATATTAATGGGGAATTTTCTTAAATGAAAATGAGCAACATCTATGACACAATGAATGCCCAAGTTTTTCCCAAATCTTAAAGCTGCATATATAACTATAAACATGTGTTATTCGCTTACATCTTTATTTAGTTTGTGCAGATTCAGTTAGTACAGTCTCGCCTTGGTCATCTTATCTACAGATCTGTGAGTTTGCTTTTTTATTTGAATATGTTGCACATATATATTTCTAAATTGCTACCTTTCTTGAAGAACCCTAAGCACCATGTGCTATACAAATCGCAGCTAAATGCATCTATATAGAGAGGGATGAGTAATGGAACTTCATGAACAATGGCTTATGTGATGCTGGAGTTTATAAGGTTTGTCCACAAGAAAAAAATAGATATCAGGAAGTAACTAGGCTGAGAGTCTTGCAGTGTAAATACCAAAGTTCTTCAAAGACATAGACAACAAAATTTCAAAATATAGCCTGGGATAATCTAGTATATATTTACTTTGAAAATATAACTCTTCATTAAGAAAGCAAAGCATTAATCTAGAAAGATTCCTAATGCCTGATGGTTTACATAACATTTTAGTGATATCCTTAAGAACAATATTTTAAAAATTATTTTAAAATTATAAATACCTAATACACTCAGGTACTTAATAATTGCCAACCTTAATTTCATTTCTCTTTTCCTTCTCTGCTTTCCATAAAAGCTTAACATTTTCTTCTCATGTATGGTAGTTTGGGTGTCAAAAGTCCCTAGGCTACCATAAAACTCCCTGGTGCTTAGAATTAGAGACCCTGTAATTAGGCTTAATATCACCTGCAAGAAAAAAAATAATAAATAAAATTTCTTATCTATGATGGCTCTGTTGATACCAGAGAATCACTAAGGTCACCTTTTAGCTATTTCTTTTTTTTTTTTTTTATACTTTAGGTTTTAGGGTACATGTGCACAATGTGCAGGTTTGTTACATATGTATCCATGTGCCATGTTGTTTTCCTGCACCCATTAACTCGTCATTTAGCATTAGGTATATCTCCTAATGCTGTCCCTCCCCCCTCCCCCCAACCCACAACAGTCCCCGGAGTGTGATGTTCCCCTTCCTGTGTCCATGAGTTCTCATTGTTCAATTCCCACCTATGACTGAGAACATGTGGTGTTTCGTTTTTTTGTCCTTGCGATAGTTTACTGAGAATGATGTTCTCCAGTTTCATCCATGTCCCTACAAAGGACATGAACTCATCATTTTTATGGCTGCATAGTATTCCATGGTGTATGTGTGCCAGTTATTTTATCAATCCAGTCTATCGTTGTTGGACCATTTGGGCTGGTTCCAAGTCTTTGCTATTGTGAATAATTTACACACTTAATAAACTTATACGTGTGCATGTGTCTTTATAGCAGCATGATTTATAATCCCTTTGAGTATATACCCGGTAATGGGATGGCTGGGTCAAATGGTATTTCTAGTTCGAGATCCCTGAGGAATCGCCACACTGACTTCCACAATGGTTGAACTAGTTTACAGTCCCACCAACAGTGTAAAAGTGTTTCTATTTTTCCACATCCTCTCCAGCACCTGTTGTTTCCTGACTTTTTAATGATGGCCATTCTAACTGGTGTGAGATGGTATCTCACTGTGGTTTTGATTTGCATTTCTCTGATGGCCAGTGATGATGAGCATTTTTTCATGTGTTTTTTGGCTGCATAAATGTCTTCTTTTGAGAAGTGTCTTCTCAAAAGTTCATGTCCTTTGCCCACTTTTTGATAGGGTTGTTTGTTTTTTTTCTTGTAAATTTGAGTTCGTTATAGATTCTGGATATTAGCCCTTTGTCAGATGATACTCTCCTCTTTCTTTGCAAGGAGGAGGAACTTTTATTTTCTCCACAATGTGCTTGGCAGAAGCTAGGAGAAATGTCCACGATCCACTTTGGGCACCTTCCTATGCATCCATAACTGTTGTTCTCCAATCAAGTGTCCTTCTACCTCACCTCCTCCATACTTATTCCCAGCGCTTTAAGGCACATGTGGCCAAACAGTCAATCAAATTTCCACCCGGACTCTAATTGCATTGTGTGTCGAAGAAATGCAACTGACATGAAATATCTTTAAAGCATAATGTCTTCCTATTTATTATTATACTGCTTTTATGGGCAGGGGTGGGGAGCAAAATGGAATTTGTTTGTCGGGTAGACTACTGCCTCGAGAATATGTTCATCATTTTATAGATCTAGGAATGTATTACTTCCAACTGGCTTCATGGTTAAAACTGTGAATGTGAAGTCAGGCCGACCTGCATTCAAATCCTCAGAGATCTATCACCTGCCCCAGTGTGACATACTGCTTTGACTTGTAAAATGAGACTAATAACTGTCTGTACCTCAGAGGGTTGCTGTCAGGATTAGCCGAGATCATGTATATAAAGGGCTTATTGGAGTGTGCCTGGCAACTCATTACTGAGTAACATTACTCAGTAATGTTAGATAGTATTAACATTGTTGTGGTTGAAAGACAGTGCTTAATAAGTGGACAGAAAATGCCTTGGATTATGATTTCTTAGAATCTGTGCGAGGTGTAACAGAAAGAATTATGAGAGCAATTTAGATTATTCAAGATTCTCCTCTAAAATTTAGCTTTAAAAATCCTAGAGGAAAACTCTGACCAGTATGTGGGAAAGTTCTATATTCCATCTCAAGAGAGATTCAAACAAATAAAACTCTGTTCACTGTCATATTTGTCTGCTTGAACACACTTGTAGTTAGAAAACAGTTTTCCATTTATGCCATTCTTTCCTTAGGGTCTCAGGTTTTCCAGCATTTATATATGGAGTTTGTAGAAACACAATAAAGGATTAAATATTTATTATGACAAATTATTTTCACCCTGGTTAATAGGCAGTGTTCCTGTCAGCTGGGTTTGAGTGCAGGATTCTTAAGACTCAGATGTGCTTACATGTGTGAGGGAGGCGAGTCTCCAATGGTGTTCAGGTCTAGATATGACCCCATTGCCTTTGTGTACGCAGAACTAGGCAGAGCGCCATGTTTCTTCTTCAAATAAGCACTTGCGACTAATCATAGAAAGCAGATAGCTTTGCCTGCCAACACTCCCATGGCAGTCTTAGGTTCCATTTTTAATTTGGTTCCCTGCATCTTCTCTATATTAGAAAGAATGACTCACTCCTATATATGGGGTCATTCTCGGTTTTGAGTGTGCTCCGTTTTCTGTGGCGAGAGCGCTGAGTCTTGAACATGCTAAATCTGTATTATGTCAATATTTTATTAGGCTCTCTCTTTTTTTCTCTTACAGAGTTGTCTATCTTTGAATAGTTTCTCATTTAGTGCTTAGTTTAAAAGTCATTTGCATTGAATTGCTTGGGATCACACATGAACTAGTTTAGCAAACAGTTTTTGCAATCTGATCTCTGCCAAAGATTTGGTTTTAATTGTTAAGGTAGCCAGACATATTTTCTGACTCAAGCATTTTAAAGAGAATTCCACTAAGTTTTAAAACAGAACTGTACACCATCTCTTCGTAACACGAGTGTTTGCTACGCAATAACAAATTAGTAGAGTATAATACTTGTGAAGTGGTATAACTGAATTCTGTCCAGGAAAACTCCTCCATATGGTCCCTCCAGCTCATAAGTTTGGCTGCAACCCTGAAGCATTCTCCTGGTTACTATGGCTGCTTATACGCTTAAGTCCCATGAAGTTAAGAAAAAAATGCAGTAGAGTGAAAATTAGCTATATAGCATGTTTTAATAGAGAGCACACATGATTCATCCTGAATGTGTTAAGATTATATAGAAAATTTGTAAATTTTACTTGTGGTTTTGTGGGAGGATGTAAGGCTCATAGATTGCATGTTGACAAATGTAAAATGCTTGCAGTGAATCATAAAAGGCCTAAATGGTGCTTTTATTGTATTTCAGGGTTTTAAGGAAACATATCTGAAATCATAATGGAAGTCAAAAGGAAAAGATTGTAGCTTAATGCGTACTTTTTACACATAGCTGGGGATTGCTTGTGATGCATAAAGTAAGATCAATCTTTACTGAATTTACCAATTCTTCATCTGAAGACTCCTTAAATTAAGCCTGTTTGATTTCTCAACTGGATGCTGAAAGAGAATTAATGTTATTTCCCAAGCCAAATCAAGGTTTGATGCTCCGAAGCTTCCTTCATTCCTTTCCCCTTTCAGCATTTTCTTTCAGTTTGGGCCCTTTGCAGTGCCATCAAAAATGGAGCATGCTAAACTTTTCTCTCTTTAAACACACAAGATCTCTTCTTGCTTAAATGGTAATGAATAAATTACTTTCTGCCGCCTGACAGAAAGATGAATTGTTTAACACTTATTATGCAGGCATCTACTTAAAGCCCAGATTACAGTTCAATTCATATTTGATTCATAGAACTTGAAGTATTCATCATCCCACCCCCATCTCCCCTTCAAAAAGGTCCTGGGACATCTTCCTGTTGTAACAAACAAGACATGACTCACACCTCCTCATTCCTGTCTCCTGCCGGGGTCTCAGCAGTTAGGCAGCCAGAGACACGTGTGTGAGAAATAAGACTTAAGTTGGATGGATCAAATGCTTCTCAATTCCCTGGCCCACTGCTGTTCACACAACATAAATACAGTAATCATCTTCATCTGCTAAATTAGGGAGTGGAAATGGGCTACCAGCCATCTAATGCAGAAATTTGCGGCATCAACAGTGAGCCTTATGTTGGGGAGAGGGAGTGGTGAGCAGGCAAATACTCTTCCTTGCAAAAAGCCCTGCCTTTTGAATGCATGGAATGATTGTGTAGTCCTCTCTGGGTACTGTGTAGAGGGCAGCTGGGGCTGGAGAACAGAGGAGAATTTTCTGTTTTAATTGGACAAGAGAGAAATCTTTTACAAAACAGAACCGTGGTGGTCTAGAAAATGCAGCTGTCTGCCTTCCGGAGAGTGTCTTGCCCAGCAGAGCCTCTTTGCATCAGTCAGCCTGGCTTTAGAGCCAGGGCAGTGCCTGGCATTAGGAGATGATGGGCATGATTACCTAACACTGGCATCTTTCTCTTTTGGAAACTGCAGCCAGGCTTCTAGAAGCAAGTCTAATAACTAGTGGGCAGGTTTCAAGTGGTTTAGAGGAGCCCCGGCTTTAGGGATGTTTGGCAGCTGGGGAAGGAACAAGAGGGGCTTTCTTTTCACTGCAAGCCTCTGGAGCTCCAGGCATTATCTCTGCAGAGGTAGAGGCCTGCATCTAGCTAGAGTGGAGAAAGCATACTGTCTCAGTCTGCTCAGGCTGCTATGACAAAATGCCATAGGTTGGTAGCTTAACAACAGACGTTAATTTCTCACAGTTCTAGAAGCTGGGAACTCCAAGATCAAGGTGCTGGCAGATTTGGTTCCTGGTAAGGGGTCTCTTCCTGTCTTGCAGATGGCCACCTTGTCACTGTGTCCTTACATGGGGAGGGGAGAGTGCCAGTTCTGATCACTTCCTCTTATTTTTTCTTTCTTTTTTTTTTTTTTGAGACAGAGTCTTGCTGTCGCCCAGGCTGGAGTGCAGTGGTGCTATCTGGGCTCACTGCAGGCTCCGCCCCCTGGGGTTCACGCCATTCTCCTGCCTCAGCCTCCCGAGTAGCTGGAATACAGGTGCCCGCCACCTCACCCGGCTAATTTTTTTTTGTATTTTTAGTAGAGACGGGGTTTCACCGTATTGGTCAGGATGGTCTCGATCTCCTGACCTCGTGATCCGCCTGCCTCGGCCTCCCAAAGTGCTGGGATTACAGGCGTGAGCCACCACGCCCGGCCACTTCCTCTTATTACAGGACGCAAATCCCATCATGGAGACTGTTTTAGTCTATTCTCATGCTGCTAATAAAAACATACCCAAGACTGGGTAATTTATAAAGGAAAGAGGTTTAATGGACTCACAGTTCCACATGGCTGGGGAAGCCTCACAATCATGGCAGAAGATGATGGAAGAGCAAAGGGAAGCAAAGGGATGTCTTACATGGCAGCAGGCAAGAGAGCTTGTGCAGGAACTCCCATTTATAAAACCATCAGATCTCATGAGACTTATTCACTACCATGAGAACAATATGGGGGAAACCGCCCTCATGACTCAATTATCTCCACCTGGCCCCACCCTTGACATGTGGGGATTATTACAATTCAAGATGATATTTGGGTGGGGACACAGCCAAGTCATATCAAAGGCCCTACCCTCATGACCACATCTCAATCTAATTACCTCCAAGGGTCCCACCTCCAAATACCATCACATAGGGTGTAGGGCTAACCAAACCACAAGTAAAATTCAAAGACGTTTCTCACTCTTTGAATTTGAGGGACACAGTCCTTCAGTCCGTAGCATACACACACCATCAGTAGTTCTTAGAGCCCTGTGTGGCTTCTCACTTTTTTGTCTTTGCATGGGTTGTTTCCTGAGCTGAAAATGTCATCATCTATCTTGTTCTCTTGGTAAACCTATGTTTTAAGATTCAGCTTTAGGAATCTTCAAAGCCCTTTCCAATCTTGGCTCCCCAGGTGAAG
This sequence comes from Hylobates moloch, assembly GCF_009828535.3. NCBI lineage: Eukaryota > Metazoa > Chordata > Mammalia > Primates > Hylobatidae > Hylobates > Hylobates moloch. The sequence continues at coordinate 29,361,089 of NW_026652288.1, read as the reverse complement.
CATAAAGACCTCAGTGGATGTCTGCCTTGGCACACACCACCCTCTTGGTGATGGCACACAAAGCTCAGGTGCATCTGCTCCATCAGGCAAGTGATGTCAACCTCCTCTCAGTATCTCCAGAGCCTGGCCCTCCAGCAGCAGGCAGAGGTTAGCTGGATAAGTAAGTGAGGGCAGCAAGCATGGGATTAACAGCTGGAAAAAGTGGATTCACGTATTTGCAGCCAAACACCTGGAGTATAGAAGGCCATATCACCTAGGCTTGTATAAGAACATTGTATGATGCTGACACAGTGATGAAAATGCCTAATGACACATTTCTCCAAACGCATCCCCTTCATCAAGGGACACATGTCTACACTACTTACTGCTTGCTTGGTTCTCTGTCATATTCTAGTTATCAGTTTTCTGATTTGTGAAATTTAGGTAGTTATAATTGTTACTTTGCAGAGCTATTGAAAGAATCCACTTAAACTTCTGGGGGAGAAGAACTTTGCAAATGGTAACATTTGATTCAAATCTATCGGAAAGCTTTTGGGAAAATGTGCACATATACGTACATGCTATGCATGTGTGCACTCCTCCTTCCTTCTACTTATGGGTCTTGAAGTCAAACGGAATTAATTTGGAAGTTGAACTGCAGTCTCTTCCTTAGCTATGTAATCTTTACTCATTAATTTTCTCATTTGTAAGATCAATAAAATAAATATAGGATTGTTGGTGAGGATGAAATAACAACATAGTGAAATTGCCTAGCACAGCACCTAGAACATAATGGATAGCTACAGATGCTCTTCCTTGAATCCCACTCACATTCCACGGCCACCAGTGTGGACACAGTGCCCCTCTGTCTGCCTCCCCACACTGACCTGACACACTCATGTCCATACCACTCATGTGGGCAAATGTGAACCACATGCATAGTTTGAGATTATCAATTACCTTTTCCCTAGCTGTCAGTCTTATCTCTCCACCTAGTATGTAGGTTTCCAGAGCTGAGGCAAACCCCATTCTCACCCAGCACCAGGCTCTGCCCACGGTGAACACCCTCCTGTAAGTATTAGTTAGAGGAACACTCTTATTTGTAGTGCCTTGGAGTGGGATTTGGGACTAATTACAGAAGAAACGAGTCCTACTTTTATGTGTTTGATTTTGTTTTCGCTTTAACTTTTATTTTAAGTTCAGGGGTGCATGCGCAGTACATGCAGGTTTATTACATAGGTAAACGTGTGCCGTAGTGGTTTGCTGCATGGATCATCCCATCACCCAGGTATTAAGCCCAGCATCTCTTAGCTATTCTTCCTGATGCTCTCCTTCCCCCCACCCCCTGCTCCAGCAGGCCTTGGTGAGTCTTAAGTTTTAGGCAACAGTGGTGGCTTCGCTGCAGTTCCTCCTCACCTTGCTCCACTGGAACAGCTCCTCCAAACCAAGCTCCACTCGCTCCTCTGCAAACCCGAACAGGGAGGTGTAGGAGGAGCCCTCCCCAGCTGTGTCCTCTCATTTCCCATAGAGGGTTTCTCACTCATATACAGACATGAAACCTCCCTTTGTAACAGAAATACTCTGTGTGAGAGCTCAAGGATTCCTGGATGGTCAGTTTTGCTTTTATAAAAGAACTAAATCAGATTAACTTGGTAAAAATTTAAGGGTACCTTTCCTTGTGCCCCAGAAATAGGCACAACACTGGTCTCCCTCAGACATCTCCACCCAAGAGGTCTCCCAGGACTTGGTTTGGAGTTTCTACCACCAGCGAGAGCAGGGCTGGTGTTCGAGCAAAGGAAAGGCATCTTCCTTTCCTGTCACACACCCTCCCACCTCAACCCTCCTGCCCTGCAGTGACCATGGTTTATAAACACATAGTCTGACAATGATTTTTTTCCTCGACTGGTGAATTGATATCTTTCTACAAAGAGTCTTGCTAGGGTATAAACATCAAATCCCATATGTTACACATTACAAAGGAAATAAATACATGAGCAGAAATAACAGTTTCAGCTTCATGTGTCTGTGTACGCATCAGGTAACTTAGTATTTAAACATTTTCATTCAAGACAATTCTGGAATATTTAAGCCACCAACCATTGTAAACATGCTTTACAATAGACGTTTGAAGAAAGATTTCTATATTATAAAATTTCTAAAATTTTTATTTTAAATATTGTTCTGTTGTAAAGGTAGTATAAGCCCATTATAGAAATGTTTAAATATAGACTAAGAAATTCCTTTTCACAACCTTAAAAAAGCAATAGCATTTGGTTTTATTTTCTTCTAAACTCTAGATGAATTTTATATAATTACGGTTAAGAACACAGTGTCTAAACACAGGCTGTCTTGGGTTTAAATTCAGACTCTATTACTTACTAGCTGCGCAGTTTAAGGAAAGTCACTTACTCTCTCTGTGCTTCTGCCCCCATCATCTACAAAATGGAGATGTGAATAGTACGTACCACAAAGGATTGTTGTAAGAATTAAGAGTTCGTGTAAAGTATTAAAGTGAGCTACCATATATGTGTTAGCTATCATTTTATTTTACATAATCATTATCCTATCCATGTGTTTTATGTCATTTTCGTTTAATGTTTTATTATAATTCTTTTCCACATTTGACACAGTTTCTTCTAGTGGTGATTTTTCACGGTTGCAAAACATTACATCAGATTATAATTTAACTGTTTCTCTATTATTGGACATTTATGTTTTTTCTAGGCATTTCTATTTTAAATAACACTGCTATAAATACCATCATGAAGATCATTTTTTCATAGTTTACATTATTTCCTTAGGCTAGATTCCCAGAAGTGGAGTGCCAGGGTCAAAGTTGATAATATTGCCCATGATACACCTTGCCAATGGCTTTCCAAGAACCTTGAATCAATTTATATTTCCACCACAAAGTAGATGGGTGCTTCAACTGAGTCCTATTGCTTTTTAATCAGCAAATTTAGTGGTTAAAAAATTGTTCATTCACAATAAACATTGTTAGGAACCTCCTAGGTGCCAGGGATGGCGTCTCACGCTGGGGTTGCCAAGATGGAGGTCAGTGGTTCTGCCACATTCTAGAGGAAGAAACTGGAAACCAAATGAGCAATTCTAATCAGTGTGATTAGAGCAATGAGGTGCAGGGGACCCTCACCTACTTTGGGAAGTCAGGGAGGCTTCCTGGAAGGGGCAGACTTGAGTTTAGTATTGAATGAAGAATTGTAGTTAACCAGGTAGAAAAGGGATGGAGGGTTGTTACATACCAAGGGAAGAGTATGTGCAGAGGAGGGGTGAGGGAGCTGGCCCATCTGGGGAACTTCAAGGAACTGGGTATTGGTGTGTTGGAAGGAGGATCGAGAGATGCAGCTGGGACCAGGTCATACAGAGAAGCTGGGTTCTGTGTAAAGTTATGATTTTTCAAAGCTGCTTAATATGGTTTGGCTGTGTCCCCACCCAAATCTCAACTTGAATTGTATCTCCCAGAATTCCCACATATTGTGGGAGGGACCCAGAGGGAGGTAAATGAATCATGGGGGCTGGTCTTTCCCCTGCTATTCTAGTGATAGTGAATAAGTCTCAGGAGATCTGATGGATTTATCAGGGCTTTCCACTTTTGCTTCTTTCTCATTTTCTCTTGCCACTGCCATGTAAGAGGTGCCTTTTGCCTCCCATTATGATTCTGAGGCCTCCCCAGCCATGTGCAACTGTAAGTCCAATTAAACCTCTTTTTCTTCCCAGTCTCGGGTATGTCTTTATTAGCAGCGTGAAAACAGGCTAATACACTGCTTTTTATTTGTTGGTTGGTTGACTGGTAAGTTTTAATAATAAAAGCAGCCTCAGAAGAACCCTGCAAGAGAATTTCTGATGACATACGATCAGATTTACCAACTGGCTCACAGTATTAACTGTTAAAGTAATTTAGCGGTATGGGTGTTCCCTAAACCAAGCTAACCTATAAACTAGTAGCATTGGTGCTTCACTAAATGAGGTTAGCCTGTACTGTGGCTCATCTGGCAGCATAGTGAGGTGGGCAAAAATGGTCTTCAAAGTCTCCCACCCACCCCACCTCATCCCTTTTTTGTTTTTCTGCTTCTTCTTATTCCCACCAGAGGCTTGGAGACCTGCCCTGCCCTTCCCAGTCCCTCTCTAAATAACCTCTCAACACCCTGGAGAAGGATGGTTGAGACAAACTCATTCACACAATGATGCTGGTGATTGGTTAAGAGGTCCAGCCCTCACCTCCCCAGAAGCAATTGAATTCTTGAGGGGGTCACCTGGAGGATAGATATTCTTTCAACCCAAAGAGCCTCCAATAGTGGAATTTCAGATCAGAAGGCCAGCAAGTAAAGAAGCTATTTAAGATCAAGGTGGGCAGCAGTGCCTTCTTGGCCCCTTCCAGGGTCCCGCATGATGAGACATCTTTGTGCAAGCCCAGATCTGAAAGTCACGTTTTGTCCCACTGTCCAGGGTCAGCTTCAGCCCTAGGATTACCTCCTTCATCTTGCCTTCTACATGGAGTGTGAAATCAGTGTCCTGGGATAAACTGTGCCTGATCATCAGCTTTTCCTAAAAGCTGGTCAGACTCAGGACAATGGCCAGAGGCTGGGAGGATGAGGGCTTCAGTGAAGTGGCCACAATTCCATCATTTCAAGGTAGCCTACCTTTTTAGCCCTGATTTAGGGAGGAAAAAAAAAGGTATCTTTTCTACCTTTGCAATAGCAAAACCACAACAACAAAAAAACGATAAACAATTCATCTAGGACAGTGTTTTTTTTTTTTTTTCTCACCTCGGAAAAACATTGTAATTCCTTCTCAGCAGATTTCCTAGATCTTAAATATCAGCTCAAACATTTATGCATGAAAAATTAGAGGCCATGAATGATGCATGTATTCTGGAAAGTCTGCCTGTAAATCTCTCCCCGTCCTTTGGAAAGTCCCAGGATGGCAGCCAAAGCCTCATTTCCAACCCCTATTTCAAAGCCACCTGAGATGAAATTTCCTATTTGTTTCCAACTCGCTCACCCTTTGCATATTCAACCCTCCCTGGAGGCAGATAAGTCTGCTATTATCTTGTCTGAGATGTTGTTCTTTTACTTGACCAGATTATAGCACAATTGTCAGTTTGCTCTTTAATAATACTACTTCACAGGGGATTTGTAAAGATTAATGAAATAATGTTTGAAAACCACTTTGAATTTGTATGCGTTCTTTCTCCCGAGGCGCGGGGTTATTATTTCTTAGTGTTTATACTGTATCGCCCATGTAAGAAGTTTTAAATACTCTGCTAACATTTAGAACAGTTTAAGTTAGATGGTGAAGCCATTGGCTATTAGAGCTGGAAGGGGTCCTACCCTCAAATTGAGGAGGCGAAGAGAAGTCTGCCGCCTGGAGTACAGGGCTGATTTACCTAGTGCCATGCAGCTGCTGAATGGCAGAGCTGGGTCTAGAATCCAGGGCCCTGACTCCGTGTTCACACCTTCAGCTCCATTATAGGTTAAATTGTGCCCACCCGCAAAACAAAGAGAAAAATATATGTTGAAGTCCTCACCCCCAGTACCTCAGAATGTGCTCTTATTTGGAAATAGGGTTGTTGCCAATGAAATTACTTAAGATGTGGTCCTACTGGAGGCGGGTTGATCCTTATAAGAGGTGGAAATTTGGACACAGGCACACACAGAAAGAACACCATGTGAACGTGAAGGAAGCCATCTGTAAACCAGCGAGAGGGGCCTGGAAGGGATCCTTCCCTCACAGCCTTCTGAAGGAACCAACACCTTGATTTTGGACTTCCAGCATCCAGAACTGCCAGGCAACACAGCTGTGTTGTTTAAGCCACCCAGTGAATGGGATTTCCTTACAGTAGCCCTAACAAACTCATACAGTTTTTCCTACTTTTAATACTAAATATTGCCACTTAGCAGATTAAGAGATTGAGGCATTAAGAAAGGGGTCATTGGTCCAAGGCTGGAACATCTACTGGAGAGCCAAGTAATGAACCCAGAAACCTGAGCTCCTTTTCTTCACTTTCCCCAGGCATCCCTCGGGGCTGCTAGAGTTGGACAGCCCTAGCTCGATGCCCCTCACTGTGGGTATGGGCACCTGATGCAGCCCATAATGACATCCCAGTGCCCCAGGGGCTGCCTTCTTCTGGCACTCCTCCATCCTTCCCATTGTCAGAAGGCAGCAGCAGGGCTGAGTGCGGGTAGCAGACCAGGGACCCTTGTCATGTATTGTTTGACAACCCAGGAGGGGTTTTAAATGCAAATGGGTGGAGATAGGTTCTGAGAGTCTCTTTGTCAAGGAGGCGTTGGATATGCAGAATCCATTTTCCTGGGATACAGCATTCGATCTATCAGGGCTAAGTTCTCAGTCCTGTCTACAAAGCCCGTGTAAGTCAGGGTGTTCCAGAAGCTGAGGGCCGGCAGTGCTGCTTGCTATTTGGGAAGTCATCAGTGACACTGAAGAGGCCCTTTCAATGGTGTTGTCAGGGAGAGCAGAGAGAAGGAAGGCAATACCCTCAGCTCTGGCACCCACAGAAAAGGGGAGAAGGGAGAGGAGAGCTCGATCTGAGGGCTCACACACTCAAAGAACAGGTATTGGAGGTTTATTTTCCACACTGGTGAAACTTGAGGACATTTGAAAATCAGGAAAGAAGCCAGCCCCATGAAAGCACCAATGATGCCCAAGGAGGCGTAGAGAGGTTAAGGCACATCCCAAGGCCATACTGGAAGTGAGAAATAGAGCAAAGACTCCTGCTTGCCAGCCCAGGGCTCTCCACTGTGCAAAGATCATCCCAACTTCCACCCATGGTTTCCAATGTCACAGATCACCCTGTGATCAGTTACTTGGTACTATTGCAAGTCAGCTAGCTAAACTTAAATATTTAACCTCATCTAAAGCAATAACATCCACAAAATTAAGTGTTTCTTGTGTTATATAATCATTTTCTTAATACTTATTTAATTAAATATATGCACAAGGATTTTTCAAGTGTTTTTCATTTATTTTTTATTTATTTTTTGAGATGGAGTCTAGCTTTGTCATCCAGGCTGGAGTGCAGTGGTGCAATCTCAGCTCACTGCAACCTCCACTTCCCGGGTTCAAGGGATTCTTTTGCCTCAGCCTCCCAAGTAGCTGGGATTACAGGCACACGTCACCATCCCCAGCTAATTTTTGTATTTTTAGTAGAGATGGGGTTTCACCATATTGGCCAGGCTGGTCTTGAACTCCTGACCTGGTGATCCACCCGCCTTGGCCTCCCAAAGTGCTAGGATTACAGGTGTGAGCCACCGCACCCAGCCAAGTGTTTTTATTTTTTAGTGGTTTTGCATATCACGGGTAGTAGCCACCTAGTCTGTAGCATAGGCAGCTTTGCACCAGCGGTTAGGGAGGAGAGAATCAGAGTCAGGGACAGTGGCTTAGAATCCTGCAAATGGCGGTGTGGACATGTTGGGAGCACAGGGAAGGGACCCTCTCCCCACCAATATAAGGGCAAGTAGGTTCAGGGACAGAGTGACATTGAAATGGAGGTGAAAGAAGATGACAGCACTCCTGTCCACTCACCTTAATTTGTCAACAAAAAAAATTGACAAACTGATGACAACTTGAAGGTAGCACAGAGTTTTAGATCTTAAATTAAAATTGTATTATAGTCATCTGAGACTCAACCATTTTTGTCACAAAGCAGAGGTCAGTTGTTTCAGGAAAAAAAGTTGGACTTTGAAACTCAACTCTAGTACTTAAATCACAACTATAATTGCTTCTGGATTGGATTTGGAGGTTGGCCTTTGATCAGAAACATTGGTTTCCTAAGATGAGGCCTCTCCCTGACAAAAGCCTGGTTTGATTGCTTGGAACTGGAGTGAATGTTGGTCAGCACCTAAGAGCAGCTTCTAAAGGGCTGGCTTGACCCCTCCTTGGCAGCTCAACACATTGACCCTAAGGAAAGCTATGGAGGGATGTGCTAGGCAGACCCTGTGCTAAGCAGAACCCAAAGCACCTGCCTGGAGTCATCGCGCAAGGGCAGGTCTCCCAGCCCAACGGTGGTGCTAGAAGAGTCATCACAGGACTGTGGGTGTGCTGCCTTCCCAACCAGGAACTAGGTAGAAAATTTCACTGTCTGTTGATCCCTCGGAGACAGGAAAGATGATGGCAATAGTCACGTGCATGTACTGTTAGAGAAGTTATTCTGAAATGCAAAAGGTATTCCTTGCAGCTCAAGCACTATTTGAAGGCTCCTGTTAAAATAAACTGCCTTGGAGAGCACATCAAACCTGCAGGGAATCCTTCATTAGACCTACTGATATCAGCAAAAGTACCGAGTACCTACTGTGTGCCATGGTGACGTGAGATTAGAAGAAAAGTGCAAAGATGAATAAGACCCAATCCCTGCTATGAAGGATCCTCCCAGTCAAGGATTGTGGGGTCGGTAGTGGGCACAGGGCAAATAGTATTGATAACAACAGTAACTATAAACTGTAAGAAGAGCTCTGATAATAACGCTAAATGTATTGAAGCACTTACTATGAGTCTGACACTATCTCCAAGCACTTAACAGCATAAATGCATTAGTGCCATAACCCAATGAGCTAGGTATTATTGCTATCCTCATTTTTTAACAAGGGAACCACAGCACAGACAGGTTAAACCATTTGCCCAAAGTAAACAATTAGAGAAAGGTGGAGCTGGAATGTGACCCCAGACAGTCTGGTGCCAGAGCTTTGCACTAGAAGAACAGAAGAAAGAGGAGTTAGCGTTACCCTAGGACAAGAGTCAGGCGTCAGGGGGCTGTCCAGTGAAAATTTCACAAAGGAGGTGGCATGATATCTGGAAGAGTAAATATCATGTGACCAAGTAGGAAGGGGGAGAAGAGGCAGCAGCATCCTTAAAGTCACAAGCAAGAGCATAGATACTCCAGGTCTTGTTAAAGAAAAAGATTGGCTGGGTGCAGTGGCTCAAGCCTGCAAGCCCAGTACTTTGGAAGGTTGGGGCAGGTGGATTGCTTGAGTTCAGGAGTTCAAGACCAGCCTGGGCAACATAGCAAGACTCTGTCTCTTAAAAAATGAATAAATAAAACTTAAAAAAATTATCCATGATACTTATTAAAGAACTGTAAGGCAGAGTTTATTCCAGATGATTGCAACAGGGGTTTCACCATATGGGCTGGAGAATGTGCTCAACTCAGAATCCAACAAGAAAAAGTGGGAATTGATAGCCAAAAACCAGGGGAGGGGGAAGTTGTCTGTGGATAGAAAATTACTAAAAAGAAACACGGAGGAATTCTGGCCAAACTGACCCAACAGGAGCCATGCAGGCCAGGGTAATCAGACATGGCCTGGGGGATGGTGAAGGATGGGAAATTCAGTCAGATATGAAGAGTGGGGGATTCTGGTTAAATTGACGTGACAGGATTCTTGCTGAAATTGGGCTCGTGGAGACCCTGCCCAAGAATGGGGCCTAGTGGGGCTCAGATGAGCCTGATTAATGTTTGGTCACAGAGAGAATTCTTGTCGGTCTCCAGATCATTTGGAGTGGATGGAACATGCTGTCAGTCTACAGAGAGGGGAATCTTAGAGAAAGGAGCTGGGCTCAGGAAGCCTGGGAGGGCAGGGGCTGGAGAGTGGAGTGAAAGGAACTAACCACAGAGCCTTTCACAGGGCCTACCACGGTTCTAGGCACTGGAAATGGGTGAAACTTTTAGTAGTGATGTGAGGATTATTCTACCTGTTGAGCAAACTGGACTTTCGAGAGGTGAAATGATGCAGAGCTGTCAAGTGGCAGAGCTGGGATTGGAAGCCAGGTCCCACTGATGCCAGCGCCACTGGAACTAGCTGTAGGGGTTGATGCTAAGGGTTTGGGAGGCAGGCAGCCCTCGTCAGCAGGCGTCCGAGGACCCAAGAGAAGCAGGGTCATGGTCTAGGGAAAGGAGCCTGGGCACAGTAGGGGGAAGTGAACTCTGCCCCAGCTCCTCCTCACTTTCTCTGAGTCCTGATGCTCCTGGTGAGTCTCCTGTCACACAAGGCTGCCTGGGCAGGATCAGTGCTGATTGGAAGCAGGATGAAAGACGATGGGCTTGCATAGGAAACACTGGCTCCTGTTTCATTGCCCATTAATCCCTGCGCTGTAGAACCCCCCCCTTTTCCTGACTTGCTGGAAGTGGATCTGTCTCTACTTAGCCAGAGGGAAAAGCAAGTCCAGCTGAATCTGCAAAGCTAAGTAACCTGGTTACCACAGGGCAGGAGTAAATCAGTCTTGATAATCACATCTGGCAGTATGTAAAGCCATTTTATTCGGACAGTACAAATACATTTTATGGTATAAAATGCTGCTTATTTATTGTGGAGAAACACTGAACTCATCAGTGCTCTTCCTAGTGTTTAAGATTTCCACTTCATGAAGAACAAGCTTTTCCTTTCTTCATGGAAGAGATATAGATGTGTGAAGTGCTTGTGTACCTGTGCGACATATGCCGTGGCTAAAGACTGCATGTCAGCTGATGTCCGCAACAAGGAAGAACAGTGCCCAAGCCATTGAACTGTGTTTCTATTGATACTTGTGTTTCCAAAGCTGATTTTTTAAAGGAAGAGCTTATGCCTTGGAAGGAAGAGTCAACATCTGAAAATGTTAGCTAATTTAATTTCCCGAAGAGAAATGCAAAAGGGATTGAGGTAGTTTATTATGTTAAATCTCAAATAAACCTGGACAATTAAAAATGGAAGGAAAGCCAAGACTAATTAAAAGGAGAAGAGAATGAGAAATGCCAGGCATTCTGGGATAAATTGATTATTGCAGTTGAGCACTAAATTTAGCTGTCGTCTTCTTTGTGGCTCAGGTGTTCAAAAAATAATTTGGGATAATAAAGTTTTTTAGGTTTATTTACAGAAAGCTACCAGTGACCACAACCATGAGAGAACACTTATGACTAAACAATTAGTTTGGGGATTGAAATGTAAATAGGACTAGAATTCAAGAATTTGTTCTCAACGTTTTTCCTCTCTGACAAAACTCATGTTTGATATTGTACCTTTGCTTTTGTACTCAGACCACCCGTGGTGTGTGTGTGCCTGGAGTGAGAGGAGGTCATGGTTCCTACTTTTTTTGTTGTTTTGATTCCTTTCTTCCTAAACTGGTCTGGAGTTGTTCTGAAGGTGATATGTGGTCTGGAGTTTTTCTGAAGGTGATATGTAGTCTGGAGCTCTAAAATTCCGAAGGTACTAGAGCAAGACAGGAGGGAAGACAGCACCACTGCCTCCCTGCCGGATGGGCACAGCTGCCTCTTTCTGTCAACTCTTCACTGACATTAACAGTCCAGCACTTAATAAACATCCTGAAGCTCCCATTTGCTCATCCCCACTCCCAGCACCCCCTTCATGAGCTAAACTACCTGGAGATGTTGCCAGCATAGACTCCTCGACAGGAGGGTGATCCTTCAGGGCTAGGGATCAGGTGAAAAGAAAGAGAAGTTTCAGTAAGTTTTGGGGGAATTCAGGAGCATTGATTGGAAAGTGAACGACCTCAGGGGAGAACTCTCTTCTGGGTGGGATGGTTCCTCCTTAGCTGAGCATTAGTTGACCTCATGATCACTTTGGAAACAGAGAGAAATTGTCCATGTTTGAAGTAGAATTTTTACATTTGTCTTTATCATAGAACCCTGAAATGTAGAAATAACTCCAGGGATGATTGAAAGCAAGGAAGCAGAGTAAAATGCAACCTACCAGGTACTTTAATAATCACCCAGATAAAGATTTTAAAAACAACACACACAGTTAAAAGCACAGGAGGGGGAGACGTGCAAATTATATTTAGAAAGGCTTAATTTTTAAAACTTTTTCATTTTCAAAATCAGAGATGCTATTAGCACACTACTGAGATGGCAACTGCAAAAGTGTCTGTCTCATAAGCACAAAGGCATTGAACAGGCCATTAACATTGAAGGCAGTGGGAGAGGGAAGGGAGGAAGCATGGATTCTGTTGCACACTCTGGTGTCAAGTCCCAAGTTGGCCACTTCCAGGCCCTGGGCTGGTGAGCGAGTCACCCTGTCTGGATCTGTTCCTATAAGGTGTTCCTGGCATTGATACTGTAGAGAAAGAACCTGTTTGTCTGTCTCTTTGTTTATTTATTATATTAGTCTCTTTTCACACTGCTTTAAAGAACTACCTGAGACTAGGCAATTTATGAAGAAAAAGGGTATAATTGACTCACAGCTCTGCAGGCTTCACAGGAAGCATGACTGCCAGACCTCAGGAAACTGACAATCATAGTGGGTAGCAAAGGGGAAGCAAACACCTGTGGCAGGAGACACAGAGATAGAGCGAAGGGGGAAATGCCACATGCCTTCAAACAACCACATCTCCTGAGAGCTCACTCACTATCACAAGAACAGCAAGGGGGAAGGAAGCCCATGCCCACGATCCAATTACCTCCCACCAGGCCCCTCCCCCTAAATGTGGGGATTACAATTCAAGATGAGATTTGGGTGGGGACACAGAGCCAAGCCATATCATTTATTTATATAACCTCCTCTTTCCTCAAGGTAAGAGTTCAGGTGGTTGACATAACCATTTCATGTAACTGTTAACAGCAAACAAACAAGCACACGGAAAGCCAGGGATTTAAAACTCTACCTATCTCACAGGGTTGTGGTGAGAATTATATGTGCTGTTTATGAAAGTGTTTACTTTTTGATGGGCACATAGTAGATAGTAAATGTTTGCTGAGTCTGAAAATATGCTCCTACCAGCCTAAGGAGCCGATGCACTGTCGGTTCTGCCCACATATCTTAAGGAGAGCCGGAGAAAGTTCTTGTCTGTAGCCTCCTTTCCTTTTGTGCTGTCCCACACCATCCACCCAAATAATGCCTATCACTCTGGCCACGATGCTGTCTGTGGCTGTTCCCCTGCAGCCCAGCCATCCCTGGTGACTTCAGCATGGAACCCCCAAATCACATTTGATTCCCAGGGGTATCACATTTGGCCTGATGGGCAACATTCCCATGCCTGTCCCTCTCCCACACTCTTTTGGTGTTAGTGACCTAGGTCACATTAAAGAAACTTCTGTTCTACCTTCGGAGCCAAAGTCTGAGAAGTAGAAAACAAAGGGGATCTGGGAGAATCAATTAATGTTCCCAGACACCTCTCATACATTTTTCAGTGGGGTCCTAGAGGAAGTACAGTGTCAGCAACTCCAGGCTGATTTCAGCATAAGTGAAATGTATTCAAGTGACAAAACTCACAAGCAGAACTAGGACATGATCTTATCCGGAGTCATTTGTTTAATTATTGTTGAGAAGCAGAATCTAGTTACAGAGAAATGATTTGATGCGGATGCCCAGACTCTAGCTGCAAAATGAGATACAGAGTAACATTTGTCCAGTGACCTTTTCCTTTCACAGGACAATTAATAGATCTTATTTTTGTAGAGCTATGATCTTGTCAGTTTAAATCCAACTCGCTGACCAAACTGGAAAGAAACCTTTGTCTCCAACAGACCAAGTGCTCCTATCTGCCGTTGCTTGGAATTGAGTTTGCCGGCTGGTGTGAGTGGAATTTCAGATTTATCAGGCCAGCCGTGGAGCAGAAATAATAAACATGGGATTCGAATGAAAGGAAAGCAGAAAGTAGAACTCATTTAAGAAGAGTGAAACCCTTTAAATGAAAGTGCATCTTTCTCAATAATAGAAATTCTAATGTTCTTGGAGTCATTATTATAATAGCTTTCTCTAGAGTATGCAATACATTAAGGAGTCCAAGTCAGAGCAAAGGACAAGCAGCCGGGAATCGTTTGTCCACTGAGCCAACAGCAAGTCATCAGCCATCCATATGCCTTGGTTTCCCCATCCATACGCTGGTAATGGCAACTGTCACTTTGTACTCCTGTTGCAGCATGTGAAAAAATAACAAAGATTTACGAACATATGTTTGCTTTAATAGCCAACAAAGTTATGGTGGTACTTATATCCAACATGAATGGACTAAATGCTCTTTTCTGGGTTCACAGGCCTACTTGAAGACCTGATAATTAAGTGAATGATGAGATTTACTCAAAATAGGTGTCAAAGACAAAACCAGGGCCAACGTGTGGAAGCTTTAGGGAGGCTGGTTTTATCTCAACCTAGGAAAATTGTATGAGAGTAAACCTAGGCCAGGTGCAGTGGCTCATGCTCATAATCCCAGCACTTGGCGGGACTGCATTGGGAAGGTCACTTGAGGCCAGGAGTTCAAGACCAGCCTGGGCAACACAGTGAGATCTCATCCCTACAAAAGATTAAAACTAGCCGAGTGTGGTGGCATGTGCCTATAGTCCCAGCTACTCAGGAGGCAGAGGTGGGAGAATTGCTTGAGCCCAGAAGTTCTTGTGCTGTTATTATGCTACTGCACTTCAACCTGGGTGACAGAGCAAGACCCTATATCTGAAAAAAAAAAAAAAAAAAAAAAAGTTCTGTTGATAAAAAGCCCCAAGCGAAGGTGACTCACATGTCACAGATGTTTCAGGGCTCACTGCATTGGTGCAACATGGTGAGACAATATGCCATTTGAGATTCCATCCAAATCAAGATTCTGGATTCTAAAATTTTATTAATTTTGGATGCATAGATGAGTGAGAGAAGACCTCTAAACAAAAGCTCTTAATATTTCTCTTCTGTGGGCCACCAGGATCGGGTAGAGTTGTCACAGAGCCCCTGCCTCTCCCGACTTGCCATCATGTAATGAAATCTTCTCAGCATGGAAGGGCAGGCTTGCAACGCTTTGGAATGGGCACCAGCGAGAGTGGACAAAAGAAAAAAAAAAAAAAAGCTATTCACGCAGATAAGGCACAGGCATTAAAAACTGGAAATAGGCTGGGCATGGTGGCTCACACCTGTAATCCCAGCACTTTGGGAGGCTGAGGCAGGCAGATTGTTTGAGGCCAGGAGTTCAAGACCAGGCTGGCCAATATGGTGAAACCCTGTCTCTACTAAAAATACAAAACTTAGCCAAGCATGGTGGTGTGTGCCTGTAATCTCAGCTACTTGAGAGGCTGAGGCACAAGAATCACTTGAACCCAGCAGGTGGAGGTTGCAGTGAGCCGAGATCATGCCAGTGCACCCAGCCTGGATGACAGAGCAAGACTCTGTCTCCAAACAAAACAAAACAAAACTGGAAATGGAATTATGAGAGACCAGCTAGTAGATACTGGGACACCTCACAAACCACCAAGATACCCAGCTCTTAACAGTCATACTGTGGACAGATGAGAAAGTCGCCTTAAATGCGAAGGGTAAATTTCTTTCCTGCTGCAGAAGTCCTCTGTCTAAGATTTATGCCTCAGGAGGAAATGGTGGCTATTTAAGGACAAACATCTTCTTGGTCACAACTGGTCATTAGGATGGTGGAAACATTATGATGGAAAGAGCCTGGTCTAGAGGTCAAGGAGCAAGCATTGTCCATTCAAAGTCAGTCTTCACTGAAAATCTCCATGAGAGCAGAAATGGCGCCTATGTCCACACGGTTCATTACAGTGCCTGGAACTTAGGAGAGACTCAACAAATGACCAGGTGTCTGATGTCAGCTCTGCCACTAACAAGCCATGTGATTTAGGACAAGAAGACACAATCTTAGGTCCATCAGCTATGAAATCATGATGAACTCTAGAACCCTATGTCAGACAACTCACACCTCTGTTCATCCATCCTAAAATATTTGCTGAGTGTCTGCTATGTGTCTTGCAGGATTGTAGGCCCTGGAATTACAGCCAAGAACAAAATATTCCCTGCCTTCATGAAGCATATGTTCGAGTGAGGGAAGACAGACAGACAGCTAACAAATATAAGCAGATGTAGAGAATATATCAAATGGTAATAGGTGGTAGGAAGAAAAGAAAGCATGGCAAGGGAGGACTGGGAGGCAGGTGTGGGGTGCGGCTGTCCTTTATACATATATTTATAGAGAGTTGTCAGAGAGGACCTCACTGATAATGTGATATTTGAGCAGAAACATGAAAGAAGTAAGCCACATGGATTTCTGGGGAGAGAGCATTCCACACAAAAGACAGCAATAGAAATGTGGTTTACCTGTGTAACAAACTTGCACACATACCCCTAAACTTAAAATAAAAGCCTTTGTAAAAAAGAGAGGCAATCACGATTATGTTGGCAAATTGCTATAATTATTTTTATAAGACTTACTACAGGTGAAGGTCTACTGAGATTTAAAAAAAAAAAAAAAAAAATGTGGGAGTTGCTAGCGGGTACTTGGTGTTAAAGCCACGAGACAGGATGAGATGACCAGAGAAAGTGTAGGTAAGAAAAAAATCATTCCAAGAAGGCTTTGAGGCATCCAACAGTTATAGGTCAAGGACGTGAGAGGGACCCGTACAGTGGCTGAGAGGGAGGTAGAAGGAGAACTGAGAGAGTGGGGTCCCAGAAGCCAAGAGAAGAGATGCTTGGAAGAGGAAGGTCATTATCTGTATAGAATGCTGCAGATATTTTGACTACAGCAGAAGCTGAGCCTTGACCATTGGTTTTAGCTATCTGGAGGTCATAATGACCTTGA
Source organism: Hylobates moloch (assembly GCF_009828535.3). Classification (NCBI taxonomy): domain Eukaryota; kingdom Metazoa; phylum Chordata; class Mammalia; order Primates; family Hylobatidae; genus Hylobates; species Hylobates moloch. Next base: position 29,344,583 of record NW_026652288.1, on the reverse strand, counting down.
CAAGAGCCATTTCAGGGGAGTGGTGAGGGAGAAAGCCTGACTAGAGTGGATTCAAGAGAGGATGGGAAAGGGATTGGAGGAAATGTGTATTGACAGTGCTTTAGAGGAGTTCTATTGCAAATGTTAGCAGAAATGGGTAGGAGGTAGCTGGATAGGAATGTGATTTTCTTAAGGTAAAAGATGCTCTATTTCTATGCTTAGAGAGACGATCCAGTAAGGAGAGAAAGTATGATGACATTGGAGGGAAAATCCTCTGCATTTCTCCCCACTTCTGTTATTACCACCCCCGTCAGGGAGGAAAGCACTACTCGCCTCTACTCCCCTGGCTTAAGGGGAAACCACAGCCCTCCCTCAGATATCATCAGCAAAACTGTCACTAAACTTGAAAATCTAAGTAAGTCCTGTCTACAGGCTTAGAAAAAAACAATAGAAAATCAATTCAAAGAACAGTAATAAGCAACAAGATTGGTGTTTCACTGCGTGTGCTCCCCATGCTCTGTGGAATGCTGATAGGTCAGGTGAGTTTAAGGACTGCTGAGTTAAACAAAGGAAAGCAGATGCATGGCTGCAAGACTTCTTGGAGGCTTTAAAGGCTGGTGAGCACTGTGTATTTCTAAGAGGGGCATCTAGTGTGAGGATTTTTCCCACCACATTTGGGGAAGTATGACAGGGGACTAGTGTTGCAAGGCATACAATACAGGAAAGAGTAAACAAGATCAGGAGTTGGCAGACTTTTCTGTAAAGAGCCAGATACAAATATCTTAGATTTTGTGAGCCATTGTCTCTGTTGCAACTACTGAAGCCTGCCATTCTAGCACAAAAACAACCACAGACAATAGGTAAACAGATGGGCATGGTTTTGTTTCAATAAAACTTTATTTACAAAAACAGGAAATGGGCCAGATTTGTCCTGAAAGCCATAGTAGTTTGCCAACCATTGAACCAGATAATCTGCCTGAAGAGATGAGCTCATTTTCCTGCAGAGACACCCAGGTCTGTCCACAGGGATGCCAAGTTCCTAGTTACCTCTCTTTGGCAGGGGCTATTTTTTCTTTACCTTTCACTTAGGAGCACTCTCAAATACACTTAAATTCTTTGCAATTTAGCACAAAGGTCTGAGACCTAGAATGGCCCATGTAGATTCCCACTTCCTTTCTGGGCCCCTGCCCTTTTCCTCATGATTAACACCAGAGGTATCCAGCTTCTTTGCCATTTTTATAAAACTGGGTCCAAACTGAAAATAACTCTGAATCATCCAGATTGTGGCTTATCCAGTAGGCCTTTTGCTTAAGTGTACCTCCTCATTTCCTCATTTCTGTGAGGGAGACAGGGGAGGGGAAATGAAGTGAATGCCTGCCATGTTGGCTGCTTATTGTCCCTGTGGAAAGCTTTTGTGAAAAAATGAGTCTTGGAACCATAGCACATGAAGAGTGATTAGAAAATATTCGCTTATTGGATCTGAATAAAAGAACACTTGTGAGGTTATGGGGAAGTGGCAGTGGGGATGGGAGGTGGAGGGATGGTTGTGGGGCTGTTTCATGGAAAGGAAATTAAGACTTTTTCTTTGGGACCCAAGGGATGGAACCAAGACCATCAGGTTGAACTTACAGGGAGCAAGTTCCAGCTGACAAGCAGGAGTCACTTTGATATTGTCAGAGGGGTGGGGAGGCAGCATTCCATGTGAGCCTTCAGGTAGAGGCTACAGAAGGAACACTCACAATTCAGATGTGCCAGTAAGCTGGTGCCTTCGCTGGGGCTGCTCCAACCAAGTATCATATACTGGGTGGCTTAAATAACATACATTGATTTCTCATAGTTCTGGAGGCAAAGACATCAAAGATCAGGGTGCCCACATGGCCGGTTTCTGGTGAGGGCCTTCTTCCTGGCTCCCAGACGGCCACCTTCTTGCCAGGTGCTCACGTGGAAGAAAGAGACAAAGCTCTGGTCTCCCTTCGTCTTCTTATAAAAACACTAATCCCGTTATGAGGGCCCCACCCTTCGTGACTTCATCTAAGTCATCTATCTCCCAAAGGCCCCGCCTCCAAATGCTATCACACTGGGGGTTAGAATTTCAACCTATGAATTTTGAACATTTAGTCTATAGCAGTGGGATAACTGTTTAAGGTCCCTTTCAATCCTGGTCATTTATGACAGGCATCCACAACCCCAGGGCCATGGACTGGTACTGGTTCCTGTTAGGAATCGGGCCATAGCAGCAGGAGGTGAGTAGCGAGCAAGGAAGCATTACCACCTGAGCTCCACCTCCTGTCAGATCATTGGTGGCATTAAATTCTCAAAGAAGCGTGAACCCTATCGTGCACCGCACATTCAAGGGATTTAGTTGCGCACTCCTTATTAGAACGTAATCGCCACCCACCCCCCTGTCCGTGGAAAAACTGTCTTCCACGAAACCAGTTCCTGATGCCAAAAAGGTAGGGGACTACTGACTTTTGAAACTGAAGTAATCCACTCAAGCATGGTTTTCTTTAGACTGTAGATTATTGCTTCCACATAGTGTCCTACTATTGCCCTGGCCCCCATTGTCATTAAACATCACCTATATTTATTGGCTGGAGTGAAATATGTCAGAATATCCCAACAGGAATGATTGAAGAGAGGATTCACCAACTTTTAAGGGACATGAGTTAACACCAATGCTGCTACCTTTGTATAGCTCTGGTTTGAGCAGGGTGAGCTGAAACAAGGCACTCTAATCCAGAGACAACTGTCTGCATAGGATTGTGGCTTTGTTCCTATGTCAGAGATGTGAGCAGAACAAAGCAAGATCTGAAAGAAGAGCAATGTGGTGCCAGAACATGAAACTCCTAGGGTTGTTGCATTTTATAATGGAATGGAAACCAAACTCAACTTTGGCACAAACAGGACACATCAGACCTCTTTTCGCTTTTATCTTTTTAAATGTCTTTTCTCAGGGAGGTGTTCAAAGTGGCTTTTAACAAAGCACTTTTTATCCTATGTCCTCAGGATATTTACCTATCCCAGATACCTAGAAAACCTGCTGAGAGGGCCAGGTTAGATTCTGGGCCATGAGTTTTGCTGTCTTTGTTGCCAGTTTGGAGAAATTCAATAAGCAAAAACTCTGCAGGAGTTTGAAAGATCTGAGTGTAATCTCTGACACATGTATGAACTTCAGCATGGCCCTTCTCTGCTTCTTTTTTCTGTTGTAACTACTCAACTCTGCCATTGTAAGACGAAAGGGCCAGAGACAGTATGTAAATGAATGAACATGCCTGTCATCCAACAAACCTTTACTTATGAACACTGAAATTTGAATTTCATGTAATCCTCACGTCATAAAATATTCTTTTTGATTTCTTTCCAACAGTTAAAAATTGTAAAAAAAAAAAAAACAAAAAACAAAAAACAAAAAAAAACTTCTCTATTCTCAGCTCTTGAGTTATACAAAAATAGGTAGTGGGCCAGATTTGATCTACAGATTGCAATTTGCCAACCCTGTGCTAGACCCTGAGTATACAGAGGTGACCACATTTAACTTGATCCTAGCCTCGTGTTACTTACTTATGGGAGAAGTGGATATTAAATAATTTGAAGAGTTTTTCATGTAATCACCAATTGCATAGGAAGGAAAATAAAGGGTCTCATTAGGAATTATAACAGGGAAACATCGTTTAAATTGGCAAGTCAAATGGGTGCAAAGATTTAAGGATTTAGCCAGGAAAGAGTGGATAAAAAAGGAAGTATCCCAGGCATAGGGCGAATCATAAGCTCAAACTGATAAACTGAGGGATGGTTTCTATCCTTCATCACTGACCTACCAGTGCTTCAGGATGTTTCTAGAGAGACTGAATGGTGCTGAGCTTGCTGGGCCAAGTGTGAGGGATGAACTGGTAAACCAAAAACAAAATTCTGATCCACCCAACCGATTGAATGGACCCCTCCTCTTGGCCAAGCAGGCTTCCAAGGAAGCCTAAAAAAAACTAGTTCAGACCATGACGGGAAGGAGGGGATCAGACATGCCTCAGGATACTCTCCTTTCCTTTGGAATTCAGGCACAACTAACTGGCATTAACATGAAAACAGAGATCTGAAGGCTGACAAAACAGACTCTTTGTAGTAATAAGATACTAACTTCCAATCTGATTCTAGTGTAGCATCACATGACAGATAGCAGGCCCTGAAAGAAATCTAAGTATTTTACCCCAAAATACATTTCTCTGACATATTTTGAAATGGACCTGCAGAGCTGTCTCTTGTGGGGGAAATTTACATTTGGTAGAGAATCCCCTTCCCTGTCTAGGTATTTTTCTGATCCTGACAAGATTAGCTGAAACTCAGGTACCTTTTAAAGGTCTGAATAGGAAACATTTGCGATCTGTTGCTTCTATGAGTGGCCACCTATGAGACTTCATCTTCATAATAAGAACCTTGGTCTCTGTAACCCCTTATCTTAACCCAGACATGCCTTTCTATTGATTCCAAGTCTTTGGATAATAAATAACTTAACTGTTTCGACAAATTGCCCATCAGAAAATCTTTGAATCTACCTCTGACCTGCAAGCCCCCACTTCAAGTTGTCCTGCCTTTCCAGACAGAATCAATGTATATCTTACGTGTATTGATTGATGTCTTATGTCCCCTTAATATGTATGCCAACTAAGCTGTAGCCAACCACCTTGGGCACATGTTCTCAGGATCTCCTGAGACTGTGTCACAGGTCATGGTCTTCACATCTGGCTTAGAATACAGTTTCAAATATTTTTACAGAACTTGGCTTTTTCATCAACAAACTCACCTCCAAATGTGGTAGCCTCTGTTGTCCAGCTATAGTCCCTCCACCTTCTTTAGCATCATTATGTATTTTTGCAGAGGTTCAGGACTCTTTAACCTGATCTTTGTCATTGTACCTCCCCTGGGAGGCAGGTGAGGGGTAGTGACGTTATCAAGCAAACAGGACCCTCTATGTCTGGGAGTCAGGCATCCTGGTTTCCAGATCCTTTTCTACCACCACCTTGTTAGGTAATGCTAGACACATCACTTAATCCTTGCTAAACTGGAAAATAAAGAGATTTTATATATCAGGAGTCTCCAAGCAGGTGGCCTGGTGGGAATCCAAGCCCCTTTAACCAGATCAGCCCCACTCATGTCTGTCTTATATATTAAAGAGTTCATTCAAAATAGGATTTCATAAAAAGCTCATTGGACTTGATGATCTTTGAGTCCTCCCCAGGCCTGACCCCCCTGGGATTCTATGAGCAGAATCTCTTCTCCAAGCCTGTCCATGTTGGATCCTGGATAATTCTGGGGCCTCCTTGGGGCAAATGAGCCGTGAGAGTGACCATCCAAGCTTGTTCTGTGAGAATAAGGACAAGTCAAGCCATTTTCTCCAGGAAAATGATAAATCCCATCCTGCTGGCAAAATATCAAGAAAAAAACAAAAATATATGATTCATATCGAGTTTCTCAGCTTTCCGTTGCCTCAGTAGTGCCACAGGCAATTAGTAACATAAACTAGGTATTAGCCCTTTAACCTCCCAGTAAATCTGCATCCAACCCTTGAGGCACTCACACCCTCAGGACACTGAGCTGGTAGAGTTCCTGTCCCCCGCCCCCACCTTCAGGTGTCCTCAGAGGCATCCCTTGGGCTTTCTATCTCTGTCCAGCTTGAACATGCTTCTCTCAGAGCTTCTATCTCCCCTAATCCAGATAGGCCAATGAGTTTCGGCCTCTGAGTCTGGTAAGGGGCATCCTGACAATGAATGCCAGGACGAGGTCTGGACCCTCTGCTGAATCTGCCCAGGTGCTGTTTCTGAGTTGCTTGAACCCAGCATCACTGCTCTGGATACACCCTGCACCCATTTGCATGACTTTCCTGCCTGCTTTTGTTTTTTCAGAGAACTCTTCCCACAGCTCACTTCACTCTACGGAACGCTCAGAGAAGCTGAGTGAGCACCATAACTCTGCCCTGTCCTCTCTGGGTGGCCATGACACTGAGAAAAAAATCCACTGGTACTCTTGATGCTTCCACCAAGATTAATGGAGCCGTTAGTATCCAGGCCACAGTGTGCACCTGCTTCCCTTTGTTACACCCCCGGCCCCTCCCCTGGAATCATGCCACAGCTCACAAAGTCTTCCATTCATATCCTTGCATTTGATGCTCAAGATAACCCTAATACTTTAGGATAGGCAGAGGACACATGATTATCCCCTATGACACATGGGGAAACTGAGGCACCAGAATCAAGTCATTAAATAGGACTGGAGCTAGAACTGGTGCCCAACGTCTTGATAGGTATTAAATTAATATTTGTAAAGTATTGGAACCTGTCTGGGGGCTTGCTGCAACACCAGGCTCCTACTCTCTGCCCCTTCACTCCCTGATATTTCTGTATTGCTTTCAGAGGCCATTTGCCAAGCTGTGAATTGGCTAGTTTGAAACTTCTTTTAGAATGGGAATCAGAGAGAGCAAATTTCTCTGCATATAAGCAGGGCTGTGTGCAAATGCAATTCTGGTTATTTGGACTTCCAGAAAGGAATTACAAAATAGACTACAAACCCAATTCTGAAACCTTTAACTCAATATAGTTGGTGACCCAGCAGTCCTCACCTTTCCACCTAGGTGGGTGTCCCTCTGAGCTGGGCTGTTAAGAAATTTGTTGCTAACCCCCAGTAGAAATACTGAGCCCTTTCATGGTCCTCCAAGCTAAGCTGCCTATTTCCAGAAATACAGCCTGGGTTCCTTCCTACTCCTCCACCCACCAACCAAACACCATCCCTCTTCTACTGTTTATGCCCCAGGTCTTAACGTGTCCCCAGACCATCCTTTTGAATCATCACAACCTACCTTTGGTTCCCACAAAGTTCAATCTGGCCTGAATCCTCTGGGCTCTCAGGGCCACCCCCACCATGCAATCGACATTGTTCACAAGCAGTCCTGAGCGTGTGAGCAGCCCCCATGATATCAGCCTGAAACACTTGCCTTGCCCATCTCCCAGCAGGCTTAGGATCTGTTTCTCTCATTTGCTTCTTCTCTAATACCAGGAGCTACTTCTTTAACCTCAGCATTTTGTTTCCCACATAAGCTATGATTTAATGTCTTCCTCTACTTCTGCAGCCTTCATTTCCAAAATTTCTATGTGTTTTCTCTTCGATAACCACCTCTTCTCATTCCTTAATCATCTATTCTTTTCCATGGATGTTATTACCTCCTTTATCTCTTTGAGTAAAGATACGTGTTTAAGAGCCAATTTAATATTATTCTATCATCTCTGTTTCCCCATGTGAGTTCTGTTTGTTGCCTGCCTTTTGTGGTGTTACTCTCCCACAGGCTTGAGAATTTTTGGTTTATGAGCTCATCCTCCACCAGAGGCTACCCTTCTGAATGTTCTGCTTGGTATCCCAGGAAAACAGTCTTGGGGGGTCTCAGCCCTAGACTTGAGGGGAAGTGGTTCCCAGCCAGGCTTGTGCTGGCCACTGGTCTGCCCCACGTGTGGATGGGTGATGTGGATCTGAGCTCTGTCCTCACCGGAGTGAGCTCTGGGCCCTTGTGCCACGTGAGTAGCACTTTCCTCACCTCGCCATGGGTAATCACAGCACCCCTAATCTTAGGGAGATGGCAGGGGTGGGGACCACACAGCTTAGCTTTTCAACACCAGTGAGCATGGTGACCCAGTCCCCAGCCTCATGAGGGTGGTTTTGTCCTTACTACAGGGAAAGAGCATTGGCATATTGCCCATTTGATGTTCCTTTTGTTTTCATGTTTTAAGGTTTAAGGAATCCCCATTTTGGTCTCATGAGATGTCTCTATCTTGCTTTTAAGTATGGATATGTATCTATTAACTCTTATTACACTTAAATAGTTTTCTACCTTTCCCAGTGTTTGGTGTGGAAAAATGAAGTGTCAGCTTATGCTCAATTTTCTATCTTCAAGAAGACACTCAAGTTCAAGTTCAAATCCTTCCCTTCTGGTTCAGGCAGGTCCCTGAAAACCTGCATCGTACTGCAGGCCCTGCAAACAAAGCCCTGGTCACACACATTCTTGGACCCCAAAAGCCAACTCATTCAACAGCTTCATTTAAAAGCCCCCTTGGTGCTTCACAATTCAAGCCTCCTCCCTTCCTTAAATATGACTGCATGTCCTCTATTAAGGAATTTTTCTGCTTAAAAACATGTTATGAAGTGAGAGAGTCGCCATCCTACTCCTGGCAGCTAGTTCCTCATTGACTTTGAAACATTAAAAAGTACTTAAGAGCTCACATTTTTATTTTATCACATCTGGGATTGTGCCTTATACTAAGGATGTTCTTGTTATACCACAGGCCTTCCAATTACATAGCACTCCTCTAGGACAGAGTGTAATTTTTTTTTTTTTTTTGCAGAGTCAGATATTTAAGTGAATTTTATTGTCAGATTTGCTTTGTAGTCATTTTAAAACCAGCCACTGTTTCTTAAGCTACCTCAGAGGGTAACTTATCTATTGATGACACAGCTATATCATTTTACAGGGTTCCATACCACATAGCTTAAGTGCCTGGACATCATTATTTTAAAGCAGAGGAAAAAAATTTTTTTTTTGGTTCGTGATTTTTTATGTGTCCTTTTACATGTACTTTTAAGTGTCCATATATTTTGTAACAGGGAACAAAAGAGATGGCTTAAGGTGCCTTGTCATATTTATTTTGTAATACAAATTATATGTTTATAATATTTATTTCTCTCAGTCATAAAAGCAATTCATGCTCATTATAGAATATTCATCAAATATACTAATGTATGAAATAAGAAAATAAAAATTACTCATGCTCCCATCATCCCAAGGCTTTTAATCAATATTAATATTTTAGAGCATTTCCTTCCATTCTTTTTTCTATGCCCATCAGTGTACATTATAGTATATATTCTGTAATTGAAATCTGATTATACATAGCTTTGTAGACCACCATTATTCACTAAATGTCATGTACTATTAAAACCAGAGCCAGATGCCCTTTGCTCTCTAGACCCATGGCTGCCCTATTCCTACTTGCAAGACTGTGAAGCCGTGAGCTTTCATGGTGTCCCTAATAAAAACTGTTAGGATAAGAACAAGTTGTTTTAGGATCATGCCATGCCTTAGTGTCACCTCTAGGTTTCTATGCTGGGTTCTGTTACACTAGTCCATGTCAAAACAAACAAACAAACAAAACAACTAGCGTTCTCTTTTTAGAAGTACTCTCTGGACCGGGCATGGTGGCTCACGCCTGTAATTCCAGCACTTTGGGAGGCCGAGGCAGGTGGGTCACCTGAGGTCAGGAGTTGGAGAGCAGCCTGGCCAACATGGTGAAACCTCGTCTCTACTAAAAATACAAAAATTAGCTGGGCATGGTGGTGCACACCTGTAATCCCAGCTACACAGGAGGCTGAGGCAGGAGAATCGTCTGAACCGAGGAGGCAGAGGTTGCAGTGAGCCAAGATCGCACCATTGCACTCCAGTCTGGGTGACTGAGTGAGACTCTGACTCCAAAAAATAACAGTACTCTCTGAACCTCTGTTTTCCCCTCAACAAAGTGAGGAGCTAGAGCAGGTGACAAAACCCAAATGAAGACCAGCCACATTGGCCAGCCTCCCTTGGTAGATGCTGGCAGTGGCCCACACTCTCCTCAGGCACATGGGTGCTCTGCTCCTCCCCTCTGTACCCCTCTGCAGCCCTGCACCACACCCCCATATCCCTCCACCTGCCCCGCTATCTCCCTATTACCCTGGGGCCATTCTGTGTCCCCTCCCTTGGTGAAGAGAAGAAGAGAGAACGCTCCAGGAGTCTTCAAGGCTTTAATTAAACATGACTCCAGCTGAGCAGCTGTACATATTAAAACTTTTATTAAAATTACGGCTAAGGTTCCACATTAATCAGGAAGCCACATCTTTCCTTAATGGACAAAATTGCTGGTTAGATCACCAAAACCAGTTGAGACCTCTTAGTTGTCAGGTTTTTTCTTCCCTAATGCAAAATCCATATGAATCACCTTTCCTGTTAGGAATTAATACATTTATTAATATTTGATTGGTTATGTGATTTTAAGTAAAGGGCACTGGGCTTTGTGGAGGAATTTCTGAGGACTCCATGGCAAATGGAACAACTCGGCACCAAATTAGTGGCATTGGTTCATATTCTCCTTTGATTTATCATCTTTTCCATGCTTTGAAGCACAACAGATATGATGGATCTGAGAGTGAGCACTAAATCTCCACTCCCTCGCTACTCTGTTGACAGTAGCTACTTAAGAGAAGCCTGATTTGTGAGTCTGGCCAGGCCTGCTGCCCACCTCTGTCACTGCCCATCAGGGGATTGGATTTCCAACAGACTTTCCCTTTCCTTCTAATCTCCTCCACCCAACTTTTAATAATAGGCTCATGTTTCCCAGGTACTTTCCTGTGGCCTTAAAGAATGCAGTTGCCTTTGTCTTATTCTCAGTCTCTGAGGGAGTGCTATTTTTTGTGTCTGTTTCAAAGTGGGGGATGCTAAGAGATCTAGGTATTGACTGGCCCATAGTCACACCAACTAAAGACCCAGCAGCTGAGACTAGAATGTCCCCTCTGGGGAAGAATTCAGTATCAGGCAAAGTTTGGTTGGACCCCTCCACGAAGGGCAATGATGAAAGACTTCATGGACCACTTTAAGAGGGCTGACCTCATTCAAGACATAGCAAGAAGTCTGCAGTCCACAGAGTTACCGGGAGTCTCCCCACGTGGTCTCAGTTCTTTTTATAGAAGTAGGAACCTGCCCTGGCCTGCCAGGGGAATTCTCAAGTGGCCAGAGCCCTTGCCACCATGCCAACACTCTTGTAGAGTCTATTTCATCAAAGGCTATTTTGCTTCCAGTCCCTTTCAGTTAGGGCTCTCCACTGGGTTTTATGATCAAGTCATAAATCCTCAGTGCCACTCAAGGCCCTCAGAATCTGGCCCTGCTCACCTCTCCAGCTTCCCCTTTCCCTCTCCACACACCCCTACCTGCCCCTTGCAGCCATTCTGAAACTCTATTGTGTCTTAAGGTGTCTTTACTCTCCTCACCTCCTAGTCTTCTGACAAATCACTCTCTCTTCAGGGAACACTTTCAGGAAAGGAAAGATGGTTTGGGGAAAGACAGGGTGATTTGTTTTGGACATGTTGAGTGAAGGTGGCAGCAAAACATTTAGGATGTCTGTATACTACTTAAAAGATAGGATATGGGAGAAACAAGATATTGGGACTTAAGCTGTGAACCCCAGAGTCATTTTCACAGACAGGGCAATTGAAGCTGTCAATAGGACTATAGGGAGAAGTGTACAGGACCTAAAAACAGAGCCTCTGTTTGGGTTAGGGAAAGAAAAATCTGGCCAAAGGATATGGTAGAGGCAGGTTTAACTGAAGGAGATCAGAGGTGAGAGGTAAGTCACAATCGTGTGCAATTGAAAGTTAGGGAGAGGAGCTAACATTTGTTGAGTGTGGAGTAGGCACCAGCCCTGTATTAGGTGATGTATGTACATGTGGTCTGGGATCCTGGGATCTAAGTGGACACTCGTTTACTCTCACTTCTTAAACATGGCCCTAGCCTCATTTTCTCATTGTCAAGCCAGCTTGCCACTACTGGAGCACAAGATACCTTATCTTCATCCAGAGTTCATTCCTATCAGTGTCCAGGGTTCTTCTGCTTTTCCCCTTCAGTCCTAGAATTCTCTCAGCTTCAGAAAACTTTTTCCCTGTGCCTCCCCTTCTGAGATACCACTTTGTCCCAACAGACTTGTTTCATTGGCTTACTTAGTTTTAAAATTTGTAAAATTCTTCCTTTCATTGAAAATGTTTTGTTTTCTCTCTCTGTCTTCCTCTCTGTTCCCCCTACTCTCATGTGTTTTTATTGAGAGGAGCTCTTTAAGAACGTGACCACATCACAGAGCAATCTCAAACTCCAATAAGACACTGGGCGCGGCGGCTCACGCCTGTAATTCTAGCACTTTAGGAGGCCAAGGCGGGCGGATCATGACGTCAGGAAATCTAGACCATCCCGCCTAACACGGTGAAACCCCGTCTCTACTAAAAATACAAAAAGTTAGCCGGGCGTGGTGGCGGGCGCCTGTAGTCCCAGCTACTCGGGAGGCTGAGGCAGGAGAATGGCGTGAACCCGGGAGGTGGAGCTTGCAGTGAGCCGAGATCGTGCCACTGGACTCCAGCCTGGGTGACAGCGAGACTCTGTCTCAGAAAAAAAAAAAAAATCCAGTAAGACAGCAGATCCCAGTGAAGAAACCACTGTCTGTGTCTTTGCTTCCACCTGGGATCACTCTGAAACCAAGTGTGACTTTAGCACAAGTGAGTTTGTTTTCAAATATCTGAAGAAGAAGAAAAAAAGTAGAAAATCATCTTAATATTTCCTATTATTGAGATATTAGGCTTTGTGTAATGCAAATATTCAAATATTCATCTACTTGGCATCACAATGAAAAGACATCTGGGAGGAGGATAGATTTTCACTTTTCATTCAGATGTTTTAATTGTGTAAAAAGATATTTAGACGCATGACTTCCTTTCCATTTAAAATTATTTCTTGTAAATAACTTATTCCTTCTGTTCCTTCCTTTTGCATTTTTATCAGATATTTTTTTCAACGTTCTTTGCCCCCCACCCCCCGTTTTTGTTTAGAAAAATAGAGGTCTCAGCTTCACTGCATTCTTCTGAAAGAAGTAAGAGAAGAGAACCCCCCCACACACCCCTATAGCCACACTATACCCATTTCTCCAGTAGTGAGCTCGGACGTGTTTAACAACTGGCTGTTCAAAAAAGTGAGGAGACTTGGCTGGGCACAGTGCCTCATACCTGTAATCCCAGCACTTTCGGAGGCCAAGGTGGGTGGATCATGAGGTCAGGAATTTGAGACCAGCCTGACCAACATGGTGAAACCCCCTGTCTACTAAAAACACAAAAATTAGCCAGGCATGGTAGCACACACCTGTAATCCCAGCTACTCAGGAGGTGGAGGCAGGAGAATCGCTTGAACCTGGGAGGCGGAGATTGCAGTGAGCCGAGATCCTGTCACTACACTCCAGCCTGGGTGACAGAGCAAAACTCCATCTCAAAAAAAAAAAAAAAAAAAAAGTGAGGAGACCTTATTTGTACTGTTTGTCTATACTCATAGTGTAAATTTTGCCACCATGGACACTTTAAGCTACTGACATGATTTTACTGAATGTGGAGTTGGGAAGAGATACACAGTTCACACCCTTATATAGTATTTCCACCATACAGACACGATAAGCATGTAAACACCTAACCTCAAAAACATAGATACTAGTAAATAATTGGAAAGTGATGAGTTTTGGGTGATTTATTACCTTTATAAAAATATAATGTAGTTAATTCAGAATTCTTCAACATTAGTACTGTTGACATTTCGGGCAGGATAATTCTTTGTTTTGGGGGGTCTGCCTTGTGATTATAGGATGTTTAGCAGCATCTCTGGCCTCTACCCACCAGATACTAGTAAAATCCTCAGTTGTAAAAACCAAGAAAACCTCTCCAGATATTGCCAAATGTCCCGTGGAGTACAAAATCACCCCCAGTGAGAAGCACTGATTTAATTGTTCGTATATTTTAATAATGGCTGTATTTAACAATCTTCTTTCAAAGTTCCTGAAAATGTCACAATCCACTTTAAAAGCTGGTACTGTCAGCTTCAGCTCAACACTCACAGCATTGACTAGAGAAGCTTGTCCTAAGAATACACTGGTTTGCCATAGTCACATAGGATATCAGAGGAAGCAAAAAGAGCAAGATTCTGCTATACTTCTGAACTTTTTGGTTTCTACATTTAATGGCTGTGTTCATCACATCCCTAAATGCAGAGTGACATCTTTCTTTCATTGTGTTTTGGTTTTCTTTGAATTAAAGAATGCTTGGCTAATGGCCAATATTCTTCTCAAGTGCATAGCCCTAGAATTCCCTCTAAGGCGAATGTGATTTTCTGCTCTGTCAGAGTTAGGGACCTCCTGTAGGTCCTTACGAGTTTTCTGGAAACAAGTTTTGCAGTGGGAAATACAGGGTGGAGAATGAAAGGGGACAGGGTCTCTAAGGCAGTGTCAGGTAGTGATCCCGGTGAAGAAGGGTCAATTCCCTCATTCTCAGGGAAACTATGTCCTAGGGTAAGAAATCCTAGCCTGCCCCCATCTCTTCACTCCCTGTCTCTCCATTAGCAATGGTCGAGCCTTTACAGATACTGGAAATCATCTCCAGCCATCCCCACTCTGGGACTTTTCTGACCTCCTGACATCCTCATCCTTTGTTCCCACAAAACCCCAAGGCCCCTTCACAGACCAATGTTACCTTTGGCTTCATCGAAAGCTCTCGCCCCACATGCCAGCCAGGCACTGGCGTGACATAACCTATGGACTCATTTGTCTGAACTCGTGCGGCCCAGTCCATACCCCTGTCCAATGTATGTCAACAGAAAATATTCTATTATTGGTGGTGTTTGCCTCGGGCCGTGTGCTAGTTTCTTAGGGCTGCCACAACAAATGACCACAAACTGGGTGGCTTAAAACAGCAGAAATGTATTATCTCACAGTTCTGGAGGGCAGCGTCAAGTTGCAGCGGGGCCGTGCTCCCTCCCAAAACTCCAGGGGAGAATTCATTCTCGCCTCTTCCAGTTCTGGTGGTTCCTGGGGCTCCTTGACTTGCAGAAGGACTCCAAGCTCCTTCTTCATATGTCTGTCTTCCCTGGGTCTCAAATCTCTTCACCTGCCTCTCTTTGGATTTAGAGTCCATCTAAGCTTAATGACATCTGCAAAGACGCTGTTACCAAATAAGGTCACCCTTGCAGGTACCAGCAGTTAGGACTAGTACATATCTTTCTGAGGGACACTGTTTAATGCACTATAGGGATATTAGGAGAAGGGTTATTTCTCCTGCTTCATAAATTATTCAACTTGTCTGACCTCCCAACATGAAAACTAGCCAGAAAGTGAGGAGAAGGAGGCTTTGTGGCCTCCAGCATCCCTCTTCCCAGGTAAAGGGAAGGAATAAGCAACTCTTTCACTCCCTTCTCCCACCGAGTTTGTTCCCCGAGAGCTCAGGCGAGAGGGATATTTGCAACTCCAAGCAGCCTGCTTGAGCCAGGATGGACTAAGGAGCAGAGAGGGCTGGTGTGGTCAGCTCAGGCCTGATCTGACAGAAGCAGAGAGCTGGACCCCAGAGCACACAGGGCTTTGTGACCAGCTCCTCGGAGTGGCAATTAGTCAGGTGATGTGGCTGGGTCTCAGGCTAGGGTGGGCCTGGTGGTATTCCAGGAACAAAGGATGGGGATTAAGAGGAATATGAGAGTCAGACCCACAGGGAGCAGAAAGGTGCTCTGGGACCCGCTGAGTACCCCGGAAGCCATCAGTTGCTGGCGACTCAGGGTCCTGCCTCTGCCCAACTCTCACTCCATCCCCCAGGCCCCTCCGGAAGCATTGTCATCTGGATTTTGGGGAGCTGATTCTCCAGTGACAATACCCCCAGCCTTCAATGTGGGTAGCCTTGACTTTGTACCTGAGATAGAGAGTGATCTTAAGATTGGCAACAAGGGATCTCAAGTCGAAAAGGATAAAGACGAACTCATGAGAAAGACGACAGAAAGAGTAAAACTCAGAATGAACTCAGGTGCTGACAGATGCCAGCGATGGCCCAGAAGGTCTGTCTCAGCTCTGACGACACCGAGAATTAGAGGGCGCCTCTGCCACTCAGGGAAGATGATGTAATCTACGTGACCGGGGCTTCGTACGTTGATTATTTTTGTAAAAACGTTCTTTTTCCTTCCTTGTCTTACCAGGCCCCCTCTCTCCTTTTATTTCTCTCTCATTGTTAGCTCTGCTCTCACTCCTTGCCTCCCTCTTCTCTCTGACCTTTAGTGAGAAAAATTCAAAACGCCATCTTAGAGCTCTATGTTTATTTCCATCTCTTTAAATTCTGGCAGGGCCCAGCCTTCACCTGGGCTCCTCTGAGGTTTTATATTCTTCCCTCTTTTTAGTCATCAGCCTTAATGTTTCATGGCCCTGGGGTGTGACTGGGGAGGCGGCCATTCCCAGTTGCCTACGTCCAGCCCTCTGTCTTGCTTTCGGTACGTCCCTTATTTACCATCCTGGCTGTGGCTGCCCGGATGCTTCCAAAAGCCAAGCAGTCTTTAAGATCCCAAATTCAAGAGCAGCTTTAAATCTTTGAACTTCTTTCCAGGGACTAAAAGGAAAGAATGAAGAATTTAACTCATCAGAATTAGGAAGTCTGAAGGACCTGATAAATGAAATTGGTTTAGACAGCACTGGTGTTTTGTTTTAATACGGGGGTACTGTGTTGAAGAAAAAAAAATTATTCCATGATTCTTGCTAAAGCATGGTAAGACAGACTTCATTCAGGACCATCATGATAGGGAAAGGGACCACTGCAGTGGGATTTTTGCAGGGAGGGAGAGAGATGAGGCTCAACTCCCAATATAGCACGAGCAAGTGGGAATACATAGCCAAGAAGCAGGATGGGGGTAAGAGGATGGAAAATTCCAAGGAGGAAACATCACAGGTAAGGGGAGGATTCTGGCTAAAGTGACCTCACCAGATTCTTGCTGAAGACAGGCCAAGATGATCAGATATTACCTGGGGCCTGGTGGAGGATGAGAAACCTTATCAGATATCTAGGGTGGAGGGTTTTTGCTAAACTGACTTAGCAAGGTTCTTAATAACACTGGGTTTTATAAGGGAGTACACAGATGTGCCTAGGAGAAGGTTCAGGAACCTCACTAAAGTTTAATCTGGCAAAAAATCTTTGTCAACTGAACGTGAACATGAGTTTGAAGGTAAAAAACAAAATTTTTTAACCTTTAAAAATGGTCAACTGAAAACAAGCCACAGAACCATGCATGATTTGGGTAGACCATTGTAGAGTAATTAATGCAATACAAATTAGTGACCCATTTTCAATCAATTAAAATATAATAAAGCTACCAATAACACTATGTTCAGAAGAATGTTCAGAAGAATTAAATAGTTTCATGACTAAGAATATATTTGTTCTTCTTAGTGTACCTCTGGAAGAATTATGCACATCCGTTCCCATGGCCCTGGAAATGTATTCAAGTGTTGGCTGGTGGAGAAGTTCATTTGATGACAAGCAAGACAAACTAGCTTTGGCTGTGGGTGGACAGTGTCCCAGGGGTGACTTTCCCGTAATATGCTCAATAATATCTTATTCCCTGGCACACAGAGAGCTTGACACAATGACCTCCAAAGCTCTTTTAGAATGGCAATCTGACAAGCATGCTAGAGGGGACTTCACTGTTTACTTTCCATTCTGCCAAAGTGCTTCCACCTGGCACAGGGATACCCACTCCCTTTGCAGCTGATTCTGACTTATGAAAGTACTTTATGCCAGGTCTCTAAATATTCATTAGATTCTTTTGATCTAGGTAATAGTATTCTGAAAATACAGTTACTCATCCACAAAATGGGGATAGTGTAACTTCTAGAGCCGTAACCATGAACGAGAAGGCCCCAACTCTATACAATAGCAGTGGAGTTAGCCAATGATTTTGGATATTGTTGTCTAGTCAGAGCCTAAAGACAGCAGGCTGTGAGTGTTTGAGGTTTCTCTGAGTGTGTCATAGCAAACCCCACAAATTTCAGGACCCAAAAGACCTGCCTTATGGTTCTAGCTCTGCTGTTCATAAGCTGTGCAACCTTGAGGAAGCTTGTTGGTCTCTCTGCGCTTGATTTCATCACTGTACAAACTCAGGACCACCACACTTTTCCTGAACCTGTCCTTGCAGGGTTGTTGTGAAGATCTTTCTCCATGAAATAGGACTAGGTCAGAGATCCTCCAACTTCTCCTGTCACGGGTCACATAGCTCTGGTATATTCATGGCAGTTTGTCCTGCCGGTGACCCTCACCTGTTAGTCATCTTGCAGCAGACCCCATCTCCTACCTGGAAAAGGCAAATGCGAGTGAGGGAGAACAGCATTATCATAGCAACAGCGTCAAATCTGCCCTAACTTATAAATAGGCATAAATCACCTGCAAGCTTTGGTAGTTTATTATCAGCAGCAAATTACTTATGATACATCTCACCTATCATCGCTTGCTCGGTGGTTGAACACTGCAGAGATGATAAGGTTTCTCCCACCTCTAAAGCTCTCAGACCTCATGTGTGTGTTCAGGCTATATAAATGTAAATGTTGTTGATGATGATGATACCCAATGTATGCAGAGAACCAGCCCCCGGAGGGGAGCGAGGGGCTTGTTCACCAGTATCCAATCATTCAGTAAGTTGCTAAAACAGCACAAGGCAGCTACAACTTGCAGGCCTTGTCTGGCCCACAAGTTAAGAATGGTTTTTACATTTTAAATGGAAAAACAATCAAAAGAAGAAAACTGTTTTGTGACACGTGAACGTTATATGAAATTCAAATGTCTGTGACTGTAAATGAAGTTTAGTTGGGAAATAGCCAAACTCATTCGCTTACATATTGTCTGTGGCCACCTTCCCTACAATAGCAAAGTTAAGTAGTTGCAACAAAGCCTGGCTGTCCCACAAAGCATAAAATATTTACTATCTGGTCCTTTACAGAAAAAGTTTGCTAACCTCTGGGATAGCATGTGACTCACCTTACCGCAATCCCCAAATTTAGAGACAAAAAGAGAGCTTAATTTCTTTCTCGGCCAGGTGTGGTGGCTCATGTCTGTAATCTCAACACTTTGGGAGACCGAGGCAGGCGGATCACTTGAGGTCAGGAGTTTGAAACCAGCCTGGCCAACATGGCAAAACCCCATCTCTACTAAAAATACAAAAATTAGCCAGTCATGGTGGTAGGTGCCTGTAATCCCAGCTACTCGGGAGGCTGAGACGCAAGAATCGCTTGAACCTTGAGGGTGGGTGTTGCAATGAGCTGAGATGTGCCACTTCATTCCAGTCTGGATGACAGAGTAAGACTCTATCTCAAAAATAAAAATAAAAATAAAAAATTTTTCTCTCGTCTCTTTTTCCATGAATAGCTAGGATAATGTATAATTTATGGTCTCAGTGGAGACATTCTTGAGAGTGAAAGGGGTCACTGCATAAACTGACACAGTCCCAGAAAAGCTGGGATGCACGATCAATCTACTTAAAATCCTTAGTGATAGCAAAGCTAAGTAAATCTGTCCAGGATGGGGACAGAAATTCCTGTTGGCCCAAACTCTGACGATGCATTCTCTGGCTTCCTGAACTAGAAGAGGCATGTCTTGGCCCAAGAACCAAGAGGAGGGTTAGATGCAGGGCAAGTTGGCCTTCCAGGTGCTACAGAGCTCCACTTTGCCCACCTCTTTCCCCTGAACCAGGCCTTCACCGTTAAATCAATATTTTGATATTTCTATATGTTATTGCATTTAGAGGGATAAGCTACATTTTTTTAATTTTTATTTTTAGCACATAAAATATTGAATACAACATAAACACAATCTCTCATCTTTATTCGTTTTTGGAAATTTACTAAAACTTTGCCCTCACCCGGGCTGTTGATATTTGTATAGGAGATCAGGATCGAAAGAAGTCAAAGGAAGAAGTGAAGCTACTGACAGGCATTTTCTATAAAACCAAATGCAAAATGCTAAGTATTAGCTCCAGGCCAGCGAGTTGACACATTAGCATGTGACTTAAATTAAAAAGAGAAGTGTTTTTTAAGGGCCTGGACCTTTGGATCCTCCGACTAGTTCACCTCAGCGGGGAAAACAAAAATTCTGATTTACTCTTGTAGGGGCAGAAGAAGAAGTGATCTCTCAGAAAAGCAAAGGCTGTTTCACCTTGAGCTTTATACTTCTTTGTGAAATCAATGCTTTGAGTTGTGCTTAATAATAAGCTCACAGCCTATGCCAGTCATGAAAGACAGATGTTATTTGTATGGGAGATCAGGATTGAAAGAAGTCAAAGGAAGAAGTGAAGCTGCTTGAAAGACATCAGGCAATAGCCGGGAATCTCAGATCTGCTGTACCAGAAGAGCAGGGACTTGGTGTCTGTGCCCAAGTCTAAAACATGGAAATACCCTACCCCTCCTCCAAGTACAGGGGAAATATATTAGCATCCCTCCAGTTGCCCTGGGGAATAGTCTAACTGGTCACCCAAGAGAAAGGCCCTAGGCTAACTTTCAGGCAAGGAGGGACAGGAGTAGGGAGGTGTTGATGGAAATCAGTGATTCAGGCTTCATTTGCATTGAGGAACAGGTAAGGGTACACCCACCTCATCCTCCTAGATGCCCCCATCTCAGTGCTCCTCCATCCTGGAACTGGTCCCAGTAGTCTGGGAATCTCAGCTAAACGTCTTCAAAAATAATCACCCTTAATTGTGGGAACTGACTAGAGGACTTAACTGCTCAGGCTTTAGTTTTTTATTAATTGGAATCTGGTAGAAAGAAAAGGGATACATCTATAAAGGTGAAATTTGAGTCCTGTTCCTAGATGTTGAAAGTGTTTTATATGTTTTGGTAGGTAGCAATGGGGAGATGGGGCTTTCTGATTCACTTCCAATCACACTGTACAAGTTGTCGCCTACTTTACTTTCTCTAGAGTCCAGCCTAAATGAGTGTTGGGAGTGTTCCTATTTCCCAGGTAGATCACAGGACCACTATCCCAGAGGAGCTTGGAGATAACTAATATTAATATATTGTCATGGGCCCAGGCCTTGAGCCTGCAACAGAAGCCCAAAATACACCAAGATTAATTCTAGATTTTAACTAAACGTAGTTAAATTTAAAAGATCAAAGCATTTTTTGAGACCTAAAAGAAAACATATGTGGATAGTTATTTCATTCTCAAATGTAGATACAAATTAAATTGAACAAATCTGTTGAGATGATTGCATAAGAATTAAAATCCTATAATTAAAAAATTTAACAAAATGGAAACACAAGCATATTTTCCATAAATACATAAGAAAATAGTCGTTGTATTTAATATATGTATGAAAGCCTCACATTAAAAAAAAAAAATGTTAATATCCCCCCCAAAAAAAGGGCAACCGATATGAAACAACAATTCAAAGAAGAATACATAAAAAATATTAATAAAAGGATGAAAAATGATTGCAATTGCTAGTATTCAAAGATGCAAATTAAAAAACAAACCATTCTCTACTACAAAATGGCAAAGGTTTTAACTGTAATAACACAATAATGCCAATGAGGTTGTGATGAAATAGGCACGCTTTTTATGCTGCTAGCAAGAACATAAATATATTGTACAACTCTAAAGCAGTTGTACAATATTCATCAAAAGTATTAAAAATGTTATGTATTTTAAACTACTAATTCTCGTAGTAGTTATGTATCTTAGGATAATAATTAAAAACTTGAACAAAAAAATTTCTAGAAAGATTTTTTAATATAACATTATTTATAATAGAAAAAAATACCAAAGCAAAACCATGAGAACATGCTAAAAGCCCCCAAATGAGAAAGTGGTAAATATAGAGAATATTTAATATTGTAGAAAAATGCTCAGGATATTTTGTGGAAAAATCAAGATACAAATTTGTATATGGTATATTATTTTAATTTTGTAAAAATAATTGACAGGGTGGGCACAGTGGCTCACGCGGGTAATCTCAGCACTTTGGGAGGCCGAGGCAGATGGATCACCTGAGGTCAGGAGTTCAAGACCAGTCTGACCAACATGGCGAAACACCACCTCTACTAAAAATATAAAAAAATAGCCAGGTGTGGTGGCGCGCACCTGTTTTCCCAGCTACTTGGGAAGCTGAGGCATAAGAATCACTTGAACCCAGGAGATGGAGGTTGTGGTGAGCCGAAATTGTGCCATTGCACTCCATCTTGGGTGACAGAGCAAGACTCAGTCTCAAAAAAAAAAATAGTTGACAGAAAATACATCAAAATATTAACTGTATAACTTTCTCTGGTGTTTGAATTACAGTTGACTTTTACTTTCTTCTTTGCATCATCACCTAAAGTAAATGTTAAAAATTTTTTAATTATACATTTATACTTTGCCTTATTCTAAAAAAGAATGTAGGGTTTAAAACTATGAATAATTGAGCAACATAAAATAAATTTAAAAAAATTAAGAAAGATGGAGGAGAAAACATAGATAAGCAAGTTACTATGAACCTCAGAATGTCCTTAATACAAAAAACCATGCCATGCAATTTACCTGATAGAGGAAGCCACACATTTGGCTGTGGGCCTCCTAAGCAGCACACATGAAGCAAAGCACACGAAGTGCTTTCCATTATAAAATTCACGGTTTAGCTAAAGCAAAACAAACCAGCTGCTTAACAAAAATGTATGTGGTCTGAAACTATGACCAGAGAGAAATCTTTTATATGGATCCTTAAAGAGATGCCAATACTCAACAGCATCTGAACGGTCATTATAACAATGCATTTATGTGGCATTGCTTACAATGACTTTTCAAATACAACTGATGTCACCATGCTCAAGTGCAAACCAGAAAGGCATTCTGATCACTTGGCAAAATCCAGGGCTAGACTCTAGAATACCAAACCAGCCATTCTATAGAAGGAGTTCTGCAGGTCCTGGAGTTTCCCTGTGAAGAAAAGGTATTCCTGTGAGTGTGGGACTCCCGATGATGAGGGAGGGAGAAGTGAAGGGCAGGGCCTTGAATAGTCCTATTTTTTGAATATCTTGTTCGGTATTCAAGCAAGTGTTTCCATGGTCACATGGATGTGCAGATGCCTGCATGCTCTGTGCCTGTCTGAGAGTCACAGGGTATGTTACCAAATCAGACAGTGTTCAATACAGGCCTGCTCCAATTTATTTGACTAATTTCATTGCAAAATTCCTGTTAAGATCCAGATGAACTAACCATTAACTTTTCTCAGATTTTATTTGGGAAAAATGTCCAAGGAACACTCATTGCCTTTAAAATTAGGGGAACATCGTTTAACAAGTAATAAATGAGGAAGGCTCCTATCATGGAATGCATTCTTGCCCTTCAGTAAATCTTGCTAGGTTTGACTCAAAGGTGTTTCCTAGGGACTCTTTCTCATAGAGGCCCCACTCAGTTCTGGTAATTTTTTTAAGCAGCCTGGGTTTTGCGGGGGGCTCTCCTGAACACCCCCTGACTTACCCTACCCCATTTTGCTTTTGCCTTTAGCCTTCTGCTCCCTTATGCTCCAGGGCTAAGATCCAAGAAAGACAGAAGCTAATTGTTTTTGTTTTATGCCAGGGAAAGAGTGTTCAGGATGCAGAGCTGGAGAAAGTGGTGACTGTTGATAGACACAGAGTAAATAAATCAGGCCTCTAATTAAATTTACATGATACATAAATAGGTTGTCTCATTTATTTAGTAAACAAATTTAGGTAGATAATGAGATTTCCACTGAAGACTGGTCATTGCCCCAGAGGCATATGCCAGCTACTTACCCTGTTAACATCCCAGGTTTTGTGTAGAATAGCTTATCTGGTTCATCAGGTGAGTGTGACTGCAAGAGATGGGACAAATGACAAACAGCAAGGAAGAGGGGTCACTGGTACAGGGGACTGTCCTTCTAGATAGTTCTCTTACGGAGGGAAGAAGCAGGGATCTCATGGTAACTGGAACAGGAAAAGGGAACAGATGGAGCATGTTTATCTTGATATTAAAAGTCCAGAAACTGAGATCAAGAGAGGTTGGAATTAGAATCAAGATGCATCTATTGTGTTCTTTGTGAAGGGTTTTGCTTTGAGTTAGGGGTCTAGCCAGGAGTTTGGTTGCATTGGTGAAGCTCTCTTGAATTAACAGAGACAGGCTGCAAAATTCCCCATTGACCAGTGGTGTGGTCTTGGGCAAATCATCTGGTATCTGTATGACTAACAGAGACTAATAATGATGGAAGGGTTGTCAGTTATGAGGCTTGAAATACCTTGCAAATTATAAAGCATGATGCAATGTTTAGTTTTACAGTAATATTATGTAAATAACAGCAGAAGCAAAGTGTAGTGGAAGGAACAGTTTCTCTGGATTAAGAGTGCTGGGTTTGGGCTGGGCATGGTGACTCACGCCTGTAGTCCCAGCACTCTGGGAGGCTGAGGCAGGTGGATCACCTGAGGTTAGGAGTTTGAGACCAGCCTGGCCAACATGGCAAAATCCCATCTTTACTAAAAAGTTAGCCAGGCATGGTGGTGCATGCCTGTAGTCCCAGCTACTTGGGAGGCTGAGGCAGGCTAATTGCTTGAACCCAGGAGGTGGAGGTTGGAGTGAGCTGAGATCGTACCACCACACTCCAGAGTGGGTAAAAAAGCAAGACTCTATCTCAAGAGAGAAAAAAAAAAAAAAGGAGTGCTGGGTTTGAATTCTGACTTTTGCTCTTGTCCTTGTGTGAAGATGACATTGGAAAAAAATTCTAGTTCTCTCTAGTTCAGTCTCTGTCTCCTTCCCTGCATCTATATTTTATACTCTCTCTGTCTCTCTCACACTTGGTCTCTGTCTATGAAACACGTGTGACAACTTCTTGGAATCTTGATGCCAGGCTTTGGAAAATCCTGTTCCTCAGAATGACTGTGCAGGTAAATGTTCTTTAGAGCATCAACACAGAAACTGACAAAATGAAGTCACATCACAGTGTCCCTTTAATCTGCAAATGCCCCGCAGAAGCCTAGCAGGCATAAGACAGGTAAGAATGTCCAGGACAGGGTATCTGAACAATCTGTCACATCCATGGCACTCACCCAATCCCGAGACCCCAGTTTTAGGTTCTAAATTATCAGACT
Organism: Hylobates moloch; assembly: GCF_009828535.3. NCBI lineage: Eukaryota > Metazoa > Chordata > Mammalia > Primates > Hylobatidae > Hylobates > Hylobates moloch. The sequence continues at coordinate 29,319,885 of NW_026652288.1, read as the reverse complement.
AGTCCTATGAGCTCCTGGCTCAAACTCCCTCCCAGGCCCTCTTACTGAGATATTGAACAAAATGAGATTGTGCCTTTAGAAGCAGTTAGAAGGAAGTGAGATGCCCATTCTTGTAGGATTTTGGGTGGGGTTTCTTAGTACTACTCAAATATCTCCCTCCTCTATGACTGCCTAAGCAAGAAGGCCATTTCCCTCTGCTGCACCTGCATGGTGCTCTGTTTCTGTCACTCGTAGGCACTCATCCTCTTCTCCCCTCCAGAAGTGGCTCTTTCTAGGCAGATCTCCCCTCTCATGAAGACTGAGCAACTCAAGGTCAGGGCTTAAGTGGGAGATATTTCTATGTCTTCATACACTGGCCTCATGCTTTGTACAGTGAAGGCCCAATAAATGCTTGTTGAATGAATGCTCAACTTGAGTCTGCATGCAAGAATGGGGTGGAGGCAGGATTGTGCCATGGCCACCTCCTGCAGCCTACTCTGCAGAGGCACCACCCACGCTCACCCTTAGTCTCATCCTTTCTACACGTTTCTCTCTGCCTAAGAGGTAAGGAAACAAGGCAGGATGGACATTTAAGCCACCACCGAGCAAAAACTCAGCAGAGCCAAATGCCCAGTCTTTCCAATTTGGAAAGAAAGAAGTAAGAAGAGAGAAGAAAGGGACTCCTTTCTGTTTTGGGGATCCAGAGGGCTGAGATCCCTCACTCACTGCCCTGGTCATCTAGGATGGTCACCATCTCCTGGAGCTCTGGGTCTTGGTGCAAGCAACTCCCACTTCTTTAACCAAGACCTGCAATACAGGCCTCAAGGCGCCCGGGCCACACTTCACCTTCCCAGCCTCTTCCCTCAAGTGCACTGACAGCAGGGATTGGTGAGCAGAGCTAGTGGGAAGTGGATATGACGAAGTGGTCCTAGGAGGTGTTCCCCTGGCTCTGGGGCTAGGGGCGGGTTCCACCAGGTGTGGCCCTCCCTTTGAGCAGCTGCTCTGCACAGGCTCTGCTCACGGTTTGACTATTTTATATTTCATTTTATTTTATTTTATTTGAGATGGAGCCTCACTCTGTCGCCCAGGCTGGAGTGCAGTGGTGTGATCTCTTCTCACTGCAACCTCCACCTCCCGGATTCAAGTGATTCTCCTGCCTCAGCCTCCTGAGCAGCTGGGACTATAGGCGCGTGTCACCACACCAAGCTAATTTTTGTATTTTTATTAGAGATGGGGTTTCACCATGTTAGCCAGGATGGTCTCGATCTCTTGATCTCGTGATCCGCCCACCTTGGCCTCCCAAAGTGCTGGGATTATAGGCATGAGCCACCATGCCCGGCCAGTTTGTCTCTATTTCTGTCTATGAAACGTGTGACAACTTCTTGGAAAGGAATCTTGATGCCAGGCTTTGGCAGAACCACATGGTATGGCCATAGAGATGGGCAGAAGATCCGGACCTTGTGGAAAGAGGCACCCCATGTCCACCCACACTGACCCATCCTTGCTTCCTGGCCCTCAACACTTCTTTCTCCCTTCCTGAGACATAAGGAAACTATGACAGGAAGGGCATAGGAGCCGTCCCTCAGCAAAACCCCATAGAGCTGACCACTGCTGGACCTGTGGCATAAGCGTCAACCCCTCTGACTCCCCACCATTGGGCAGCAGGATGGCATAAATAGCCCCAAACCATGCCAGGGCCTGTTTTTGTTCAAGCTGAACCAAACTGTCATCTGGATGGCAGCTTTCCCCTCCACATCTGTTTAGCATAATTTAGAAATCACAGCCCTTGCACCTACACGATCGGAGCCACATGTTGCTCATCTTCCTCATTATTCCAAATTAAAGTGTTGCCTGGTATCTGGGTTTTCTGCATGGACTGTAATAACGGGGCTCTAATCTGACACCCAGATTGAATCAAATGGGGGTTGTGCCAACCTGAGACGTGTGCTGTGGCTGGGCCTGAAATCCTAGGCTTTGGTTATAAGGATGCTCAGATGCCAGTGGTGGCCTTGCGGTTTGGCTCCTGTGCATTACAGAGAAAGGAGGAGTGGGAGAGGACACCGAAGCGAGTGCATCTGGGTTTCATTAGTGGCAATGTAATTTACAAAAGGCAGCTTTTCAGATGTTGGGATAATCAGCAGGCTGTTATCAAGGTAGCGCACGGTAATCACGGGTTGACATGGGCAATCCATGCTCGGTGAGATAAATGGGTTTGACTGGCAGAGCAGTGGTTGGACTTTAATAAAAAACAAATTGGATTTTTTTTCCTGTGGCTTAATATAAGAATCATGTGGACATATGCATAAAACCGACACAGTAGCAAAAATCCCTGGCAGAAAGAAAATGCCACTGCGCTGGGTCTCAGAACCAATTTCTGCGTTATAAATTCTGTGGCTGTTTGGGCAGTGGTTGAAACTGGGGTGAGTGGGTTGAGGAGGAGAAAGCAATGCAGGGACCTCTCAGCCCAACCCTAGAATAAATCACATAATAATGGACAAGTAATTTAATACTGTTTTGAAGCCTCAGAGTGAACCATTGCTTTTCCTACAATGAGTCTGGGTTCTGGGGGGTGCAGAACCTTAAGCTGTTGACTCCTAGAATTATGCCCTCTTTGGGAGCTGTGTATCGGTGTGCCTAGCTTTGTCAAGACTGAAGTCTTTTGCTGAGGGGGTCTTTCAACCTTCCCTCTACATATCCGGCATCTGAAGCAAATGAAACGGCTCTCAATCTGATGAGTTGACAGTTTTTCAAACCTGGCACGTAGTGGGTGCTCTTGGAGAAGCCTCAGGATGGCTCATATATGCTGCGTTAGTTCCCAGAGCATAGAGGAAAAGAGCAAAATATCACCAAAGTGTACAGAGGACATCGCTGAGGACATCTTCTGGGAGGCTGTCAGGGATTTCTTTGCATATAACAATGCACGTAAAAATCAAAGTCTAGCTGAACATTTGCTATCACGTCATTCCCATGTGGATAAGAATTTCATCTTGTTGAAGTTCAAATTAAATAAGCCATGGGGATCTTTAAGGCCTCTGAAGCTTGTGGGATACAAAGGAAGAGCAGATACTATTTTTCATGGCAAGTTGATAAAAGGACAGCTATTGGTGCAGGAATAAGATCATCTTTAAAGATCAGAAAGAGCCTGGAACGCTAAAGCTGGAACGGAACTTAGGCATAAACCATCCATAGGTGAGGCAAGTCAAAGAAAAAGTTGCTAACACAAGGTCACACGGCAAATTGGCCACAGTGTCAAGGCTACAGCCCTGGGCTTTGGGCATTTTGTGTGGTGTTACTTGGTGCCCTGTGGATTTCCAGACCCGTTCAGCAGGGCTACCTAGAGATGCTGAAGGAAGGGCCTGGCGAACCAGGTGCTCTCCAGAACATCAAAGTGCAGATAGCTAGTACTTCAAGAGTGTGCATTCTCCTGCTGACATTGCTTGTTAGACTTTCTCCCTCCCCATTCAGCAGTCCATGCCTAGGCTTCCTGGCATCACCAGCCAGGAAAGCACAGAGACAGTGCTCAGATTGTCTGAAGGGCAGGGCCAGGGGTGGGGAGAAGAGCTGGACTCCAGGGTAGATGCAGTCCCAGGCTAGGATCTGCACTAACCAGCGGGTGACCTTGGGCAAGTCTCTTCACTGCTCTGGCCCTCAGACTCCTTTGACTCTGAAACGTGGACATGAAATCAACCATCTCTGTGGCTTTTGAGGCAGTCTTTGTTTTGCTGCAGTGGAACCCTTTATTCCAGGTGACCCTTTCATCATCACATACCCCTGCAAGAAAGAAAGAGACAGGGTATGTTGGTTCTAGTTGAAGATAAGGAAGAAAGCCGGAGAATGCCTTCACATGTGAGACCCCCTACCCCCAAACAGGCCCTGAGGCCCCTCCTCAAGCTTAGGACCCCACAGAGTTAGGAAAACACTGGAATAACCATCATCAAAGACCCTTTTGGCAGCAGCACTTCATGATTCTATTAACAGCCTGGAGTCAGGTGTCCAAACAGAGACTGTGTAAATTAGGGCACCATACCCTGCAACTTCTCCCTGAGCTACAGTATTCGTCTGTTCTTATGCTGCTGATAAAGACATACCTGAGACTGGGCAATGTACAAAAGAAAGAGGTTTAATGGACTTACAGCTCCAGATGGCTGGGGAGGCCTCACAATTATGGTGAAAGGCAAGGAGGGGCAAGTCATGTCTTACATGGACAGCAGTAGGCAAAAAGAGAGCTTGTGTAGGGAAACTCTCGTTTTTAAAACCATCACATCTCATGAGACTTATTCACTATCATGAGAACAGCATGGGAAAGGCCCAACCCCATGATTCAATTATCTCCCACTGGGTCCCTCCCATAACACGTGGGAATTCAAGATGCGATTTGGGTGGGGACACAGCCAAACCATATCAGTTAGTGTAGATCAAGATTCACTCGTCTTCCTCTTTACCTAGAGGAAAGAGCCTAATGCAACTAGGGGGTGCCACCCGAGGCCTGCCAGTGCCGCCACCCCTCAACTTTCCTCTGACCTAAGAAACAGTCTGGCTTCGAGGATTGAAGACCATATCCTGCAAAAAGACAGGTCTTGGGTGTCTTAAGAATTGGCTTATACTGTCCATTTAGGTTGCCAGAAAAGATTCATCAACTGTCAGCTCATGTGAGAACGAGAGCAGAGATTCACCAAGCACATGCTTTTCTCTCAGATCAGTGTTTTAGGCCATCTGGGAGACAAAGATGTTGTGAGGAGCCAGTCACTCCTGTGTTTCCAGAGCTGGGGGAGGTTGCACTTGCTAGAAGGATGGTCCCATGATGGGCAATGATGCATAGAGCTGTAGCATCCCCTGGGTCAGGGCCCTCATCTCCTTTTTCTACCTTTACTAATCCTTTATTGTCATGGCCCCAGATCTCCTCCGTGTAGACTTACCGGTCCCACCCCTTCCCATGCATCTATTATTACCTGTTATTTAAGGCAATTAGACACATTCCTACCACCTTCCTACAATTCATACTGCTCGTTAAATTTCTTTTTGCCTTTTCTCACACCTGAGGGAGGGAAGGAAGTGACTGCTGGGTGCCAGAGCAGAGCATACAAGGACCATGACAGAGGTCATCTGCTTTAAGCGTATCTGAAGTAGGCATCTTTATTTACTTCCATATGAAGAAACTGAGGCTGAGAGGGGTAAAATGACTCAAAGAGAGTGAAGGGCAGGCCAAAGATCTGAACCCAAACACCCCAGAATTTATTTTACAAACATCCAGTGCCACTTCCTGCAAGAATGTGGGTGAAGCCTTGGGCTCCCGAGGAGGGTGCCATGCATGGGCTGGCAGGCATCTAAGAAGTTCTCCAGAGCAGCGGTCTCCAGCCTTTTTGGCACTGGGGACTGGTTTCATGGAAGACAATTTTTCCACAGACCAGGAGTGCAGAGTGGTTTCAGGATGATTCATGCATATTCCAATTATTGTGCATTTTATTTCTATTATCATTATATCATAATATGTAATGAAATAATTATACAATTCACCATAATGACCATAATGTAGAATCAGTGGAAGCCCTGAGCTTGTTTTCCTGCAACTATATGGTCCCATCTGGGGGTGGTGGGAGACAGTGACGGATCATCAGGCATTAGATTCTCATAATGAGCATGCAACCTGGATCCCCCGAATGTGCAGTTTACTGTAGGGTTTGCACTCCTGTGAGAATCTAATGCAGCCACTCATCTGACAGGAGGTGGAGCTCAGGTGGTGAGGTGAGCCATGGGGAGTGGCTGTAAATACAGATGTAGCTTCGCTCACTCACCCACCGCTCACCTCCTCCTGGATGGTCTGTGGCCCTGGAGGTTGGGGACCTGTGCTCCAGAGGACCTGCTAGCATGGCTGTCAGAGGCATCTGCAATCAGCATGGGGCTTCACTGAGAGCAGTCAGCAAGCAGAGAACCGAGCTGAACAGGGAGGGACAAATGTCAACAGAGCACCTGCTGAGGACACGGGCCCTGCCCTTACCAAGTTGGCATTGACAGTTGAGGGCATTTGCCAAGTTAGCCTGCAGTTGGAAGGCACTGTGCATGGTGTTAGGAAGGAAAATGTAGAGCAACACCCAGACGGGCTGGCAGCATGGCCTTAGAGGAGGCAGGATGGAGAGGCTCATGGTTCTGCTCCTGATCTCTGGGAGCTTAATGGGCAGTGGAGTTGTTGACAAGCACACTTGTAAGTCAGACTATTTCTTAATGCCTTGTGATTATTTAGGGATTTGCTTTTCAGCACATCATAGCTCTCTGTTTCATTCATTTCTTAGTCTCGAAAATGTGCCTCTGTTTCACTTCAAATGACCTAGAGCAGCGAATCAGTCAGCCCCAGTTCCTGACTGCACCCCATGCACCCACTGGCTAATCATGAAATGGGATAACTGCAGGCTCTTACAGGTTCTTCCTCATTCCAGCTTCGGAAGCACATAGGCACATCTTAACTGGGAGGCTCAGGAGGTGCACAGTATGCTCTCAAATAAACACATTTCCTCTGCATCAATCTCTGGTGTTCAGAGTATGCCTTTCATGAGCACATCAGCCACACCCCTACTGCAAAGCCCCCTGGACTCCACTCTGTTGGAGCATTTGTCAACCCCAGCAGACTTGACCAAGAGAAACACCATGCTGGGGCCACAGCACTGCAGAAGAGCAATCTTCTGCTTAGAAACTTTCCGAAGGACTGGGAACTCACTTATCTGCCGGCAAAATTGCCAGCTTGGGAATTCAGCACTGCTTCTCTGCAAAATCAGGCGCTGAATTACCCTGCACTTAACAAATGGTTGCCCTGCTCTCCTAAAGCTGCCAGCACAAATTGAATTGTATTTTTTCATTGGTGTATATAGTGGGTGTGTGCTAGAGCCAGCACTAATTTCCCCCAAGCAAGATAAATGCACAGACCCGAGCCTTCCTGCTTACATTCTGTCTCATTCTAGCAAATTAAAATGTCACAGAGCTATAGCCATCCTTTAGGAGACCGGGTCAGGTGGGGATGAGGGAGGTTGCATTGCGGGTGGGGAGCCTATCAATTGGTCTCCTGCCTCAGCTGCAACTTAGATAACTAAGGAGAATAAAAACGGATGAAACCTGGTGAAAACATTCGCAGCTTGCCATAAAATAAGTCTGTAGAAGGCCGTGTCGATGGAATCTTGCAAGAAGCAAAACGTATTATTTTGGCAGTTTTCTTCAGGGTAATTTTTACATTGCTGGTGTCCTGTCTTGGATTTCCACCTCCCCCGCAACACCGTTCACCCTTATAACCAACCACAATCAATTTGGTTTAATTGAGTTCTATGAAAATTTTCACCTAGAGAGGCCACTTCATGAATCAAAGTTCATCGGCACACAAAGTTCAGGCAATCAGAAATAGAGTCTGGTTTAGAGAGGCTCTCACAGGGACTTGCAGGAGGAAACGGGGCTGTGTTTGCAGCTGGAGTGCCGCTGCTTGTGCCTGCCTTCATTCTCTGAAGTTGCCATGCAGGTATTAATAATGTAACACCTGGTTCACGTGTGCTTTTCTGGCAGACATCTCCCCGGCATCAAAGGGCACTTCCGCAGGCTCATGTTCATCCTTTTTGGAAAGGGTGTCTGTGGGACTGTGCTGCGTCCCATTTTCCAGAGCAGAAAATGCAGGCTTAGAAGAACCTCCCCAAGTACCTAAGCAGTAGCTGAGAGAAGAGTTCAGCACGGCCTCCCCTCCTCATCAGCAAAAGTTAGCAACACCCACCCGCAGGAGGCCCTGCCTCAAAGCAAGTCTAGGGAGCTTGTACCCATTCCTGCCTGCGTGCCCAGAGGTCAAGCTTTTCTCACCAAATCTTCATTAACAAGGTCCTGCCAAGAGGCACTTCATACCAGAAGCAGTCAGAGAGATGCAGTTTGGAAGCTGAAATATGAGTCTTTCTGAGACATTTCAATGGTTTATAGGGCCAGCAGGGCCAAACATATAAAATCAAGGCTGTCCCAGAAAATTCAAGCTAAATGGTAGCCAACCCATGGGGGCTTAAAATCAAAAGCAGAGAACACCAGCACAGACAGGTGGGAAGAGGCCCGTGTTGGTGATACTTAACCCCTTCATGTACGTTTCAGCTTAGAAAGAGCCTTCTTATTCAGGATCTCACTCGTCGTCCTGGAAGGTGGATGGAGAAGTGGTGTCATGGCCCTGCTCAACTGGCAAGAAGCCGAGGCTTTAGGGAGATGCAGTGGTGAGAACAAATCTGTTTTGCACAGCTGGGATCCAAACACAGATCTGCTGACACCAGAGCCATGCTCTAACCACTGCACCATAGTCCCTCACCATACCAGCTTGCATGCAGTGGGGCTTACTTGCTCTGCTCCGGCATCAGTAAGTGCTGCAAGGACATTTTTTTTTTTTTTTTTTTTTTTTCAGACAGGGGGTTCTGGCCAAGGACTCTCCTCCCTCGAGGTCTTTGCTCTTGGTATTCCCACTACCTGAAATTCTACCCGCTATATATCCATCTCTCTCTCCTTTTTATTGTGCAGGCCTCTGCTCAAATGGCAGCTCATCAGTGAGAGAGATCTTTTCTTACCACCCACCCACGCCCATCACATTCCATTTTCCCTCATTGCATGACTCAGTGTTTGTATACTGTCTGTTTCCTTCCTGTGAGCGTAGTCGTGAGCACTGAGACTTTGGCGTGTTCATTGTTCTATTCCCAGTGTCGAGGATAGGAGTTGGCTGTTTTTGTAAAAGGCCTGATAGTAAATATTTTAGGTTTTGTGGGCCGCACGCTCTCTGTTGCAGCTGTTCAAGTCTGCCATAGTAGTACGAATAATACATGAATGATACGTGTATGAATGGGCCTGACTGTGTTCCAGTAAAATTTTGATGGACACTGAAATTTGAATTTCATCTAATTTTTACATGTCACCTGGGCAATAGAGTGAGATCCTGTCTCAAAAAAATTTTTTTTACGTGTTATGAAATAGTCTTCTTTTGTTTGCTTTTAAACCCATTTACAAATGTAAAAGATAAGCATATAACATTCTTACCCATGGGCTGTACAAAAACAGGTGTTAGACTGGATTTGGCCTTGATGCCATACTTTGCAGACGGACCTCTGATCCAAATCAGTGGCTGGCACAGAGCAGGTGCCTAGTAAATAATTGTTGAAGGAGTGACCAAACCAATGCATAACTATATCATGAAATTGCATCAAGCAACAGGTAATCAGCCATCAGGTATTTATGGAGCAGCTGGGTGCTCTAAGGGATGCTCTAGAAGTCAGATCCAGCCCAGTCCTCAGGGAGCCACGTCTTGTTTTACATGTAAGGGGAGGGAGAGCAAGGAGGGAGCTGTAGAAGTTCGTCAGGCGAAGAGAAGCCAGGCAGATATCCCAGTTTCCCTGCAGCTTACCCAGAAATTGTGTTCCCTTGGTAAAAACTGCTTTGGAACTAGAGACAGGATGGTCAGCTCAGAAGCCAGGGCCTGAGGAGGACAGTGTTGTCTTGGGGGCCTGGTGCTCCAGAGAGGCACCACAGAATGCTTGCCAGAGAGATGCGTGGCCCACCACAGTCCCGCTGTCTAGGGCTGTGTGAAGGAATGCACTGGGCATAGTGGGGAGGGGAGGAAGAGGCCCCTCCTACAGACTGAAGGAATGGGTGGATGAGAGGCATTTTCCCAAGGCAAAATATTTGAGAGAAATCTTCATTCATCTGTTCAACTCCCACGTTTTGAGAGGCACAGGGATTGGAGCTGAAGAACAGGCAGGCATGGTCCTCACCTTTAAGAGATGACAGTAGAAAGGGGATCATAGATGCTAAACGTTATTTTGTTAAATTTGTGGCAGGTGCTCTGGTGAAGAAATAGAGGGTGCTATGAGAATATAATAACCACCCAGATAGGCGCCACAAAGGGGATGGATTTGCCTGGCACACAAGGTCGGAGGGGGCGTGCCAGACATGCAGGGCAAGTGACAAGTCGCCATGGCACAAGAGAGCCAGGTGTGCTCAGGAACTGAGCCATCAGTATGACCAGACTGCAAGAAGTGTGCTGCTTCCCTAGGACCTTGCATGCTATGCTGAGGAGTTTGAGTTCAATCCTGAAGTCTAAAACTTTTCATTTAAATGGTGGCCAACCACCTTTCTGAATGGCCCACAACCCTGAGTTCTCCCTCCAAGGCTCAAGACCTCTCCACAAATCTGCCTTACCTGGCAATTTCCAAGAAAAGAAATCTTGGTAACTACTTCAGGATAAACAAATCCAAAACGGCTTTAAGTGACATCGGCAGAGATATCCTTAAGTGCCACAATTTGGAGATGATACTCAACACAGGCCTTAGATTCTTGAAAATGTGACTTGACTTCCCATCTTGCAGGATACAAAGTTAAGTGTTGCCTCCAGGGAGCTGAGCTGCTTTCCCTAACATTGGTTCTTAGTCTTTTAATCCCTCAGTCTAGCAAGGCTCAGCGTATTCTTCAGCTGGGCTTTCTTTGTGTTTGCAGATATTCTCATTGTATTAGTCTGTTCTCACATTGCTATAAAGGTACCCGCCATCTGGGTGCTATAGTTCACACCTGTAATCCCAGCACTTTGGGAGGCCGAGGCAGGTGGATCACGAGGTCAGGAGTTCGAGACCAGCCTGGCCAATATGGTGAAATCCGTCTCTACTAAAAATACAAAAATGAGCCAGGCACGGTGGTGCATGCCTGTGGTCCCAGCTACTCGGGAGGCTGAGGCAGAAGAATCACTTGAACCCAGGAGACAGAGGTTGCAGTGAGCCGAGATTGTGCCACTGCACTCTAGCCTGGGCGACAAAACGAGACTCCATCTCAAAAAAAAAAAAAGAGAGAGAGAAAAGAAAAAAAAAAAGATACAAGCCAAGACCAGGTAATTTATAAAGGAAAGAGGTTTAATTGACTCACAGTTCCACATGGCTGGGGAGGCCTCAGGAAATTTACAATCACGGCAGAAAGCAAAGGGGAAACAAGGATGTTCTTCACAATAGCAGGGGAAATTCCAGATTCTTATAAAACCATCAGATCTCTTGAGAACTCACTATCACAAGAACAGCATGGGGGAAACTTCGCCCACGATCCAATCACCTCCTCTCTTGACACGTGGGGATTGCAGGTCCCTCCCTCGACATGTGGGGATTACAATTGGAGATGAGATTTGGGTGGGGACACAGAACCAAACCATATCACTAGTCTATAAACTACCTCTGTGTGTGGCTGAGCTCCTCTCTGTAGGTCTCTGGGTGCTCCTGAGAGTTTATCTCTGACTTCTGCGTGGCCCCTTAGGTCTCCTTAGCTCTCTCTGCAAAGCTGTTCATTTTCATCTTTCACAAACAGGGAGAGAGAACACATGGTAAGGTGCCCCCTCCACTATCTCCCTCCAGGACTGTGGGCTCTTCCTATGTTTCTTTATGTCTATTTTTCTCTCCTCCAACTCTTTCTTCCTCCTCCTTTTTCTCCTTCCTTTCTCCCTGAGTCTCTGCTCTGTAATTATCCATAATATAAACAGATTTTATTATTTGTTATAAGTATTTGAAAAGATTTTGTGTTTCCTGCTTCTAGTTTAAAAGACTGCTGAGAGAACAGTGTCTAATTCCTCTCTCAGAAACAGGTAAATAAAAGTTTTGCTTTGCTGATGAGCCCTAGTTGGATAAAATGTTCGCCATCTGCACTCTGCACAAGGAAGCCCTCTGCCAGGGAACCCTGCTTTCATCAAAATCACTCCTGACCAGCCAGCTTTACTGTCGAGACAGCAAAATGTCTAGAAGAGATAAGCTATGCCCATCAGAAGCTTCGAGGATCCTTGCCCTAGAGCTGGCATTTACCAAATTCTAAGAGGGAGAAATGTCTCCCAGGACTCAGCCTCAGAGCCTGCTCCTGCAGACCCTGTTTCTATCTTAGCGTGAGACCCTGCGTCTCAGGCTGTTTGACCCTTACAATCCTTCACAATCCAGAATCTCTGAACACTTTCTGTTCTAATGTTTCCCTCTTCCCGTGCAACACTCCCAGAATTTTTACATTCTTGAGCACTGTCAGTCCTACCTGGGCACACCTGCCAAGCTTCCTTGGAAAACAGGCCCTAAAAATTAAGCCAACTTCATAGGCACAGATGACTACATACACACTTATCAACTCTTCCTAAAACATCATCTTCCAAGTCCAGTGTCTTTGTGACATCCAGAGCATCGATCACTCCTATTTCTTTATCTTCTCTTTCTTTTTAGAAATCCATTAGAATCCTAGGTTTTAATAGTTGTTTCCTTGATATAAGGAGTTTAATTGTGCAGCTCTTAGCATGCCCTAGAGAGTCTAATGAGAAATAAATAATCCTAAGTAGCCTCCCTTAGGAATGAAGGATAAACTCTACCCAGAGGCTCTGTTGTTAAGGACACTTTGCTAATTGTTTCCACAGTGTTAGGCTACTCCCCAATTAAGCAAGTGGTTCCTTTAGGCCTGGGGTCGTTTCTTATCATTTCTAATCCTTCTACACTATTCCCTTTCCTCTGGAGCTCTGAGCCTGGGCAAGCAGGACCTGAGCTGGAGGCTCTGTGATCAGCAAGCTTATAGTGCAGAGGAGGGAAGGGGGACAACCTGGAACCCAGGTTTTCCCTTCCTGGAGTGGATGTGGGGCTCCAGGGACCCCTGAAGAACTTTCAACTGGAAAGCAGGGATCCCTGCTTGCCCAGGATCTGTGCTAGAGACTGAAGGGAATACCCTAGTAGAATAATCATGTTAGTCAGTTGATGGTGGAATCAGCACCACCCCACCAGAGCCCTCTGGTGCCCTTTGATTGTTTAAGTGATGGCCAAGAAACCCTATCAGTTTTCATGTGCTGCCGTGTCCTCATCTGTAAAAGGAGACACTGTCTCTGGACCTCACTGGGGTTGAAGAAAAGGGAAAGAAAGTCACATTTATTGGGCAAGTTCTATGAGTCATATCCTGTGTTAGGTACTTTCCCATTCATTATTACCCACCTACAAGGTACATGTAAGTATCCAACCCATTCTATAGACAAGGAAACTGAGATTAAGTGATTTACCCAAGTAATGCGTTATTAGGGATAGAGAAGGGATTACTTGGCTATGTAAGGATGCAGAATGGCACTGGAAGGGCTCACTAGGTGTTAATCATTGCTGCTGCTGCTGCTGCTCCTGCTGCTGCTGTAATTATAGAAAGTCAGGCTATTTGATTTCCAACCCCACGCTCTAAGGGTGAATGAAAGGAAACTTGCAAAATTCCTTGAGACAGGCAGGATGATGAGCCTCACAGGTTGGATAAATTCAAGCAGTTTAAGCCATAGGCAGGTTCAAATTAACAGTGCCCAAAGGGCTTGCTGGTGGGGCAGTGTGGCATGTGATTGGAAGCCCTCTGGGTGCTCAGTCTCTGGCCTTCCTCTTTGGATGGAAACAGGGGTACTACAGAGAGCCAAGGCTAAAGTCTGAAAAGAAAGACTCATCCCCCACCCTGCCCCACCCAAGGTAAGAAGTGGAGAGACCCAGCATAACTTTAGGAAGTGCACTGTCAGTCCCTCCTATAGACCACACACAAGGGTCAGTTCGAAGAGCTGTCATTGCCCATGGCGACACCACTGCCAAGCGATTGTTTTTCCACCTAGTCCCACTGAGAAAACACAGGCAATACACAGCAGCTTTACAGATGACAAAACAGGACCCCAAAGGGAAGAAGAGCTTCTCTCAATTCAAGTTAGTTCTTTCCCCTTCTTTGACCACCTCTGCTAACCGAACCCACACCCACACTTTCTCTTCCTTCCTGCACTTTGGAGGTTCTGCAATTAGTGAGCTTACAGAGCAGGGGAGGGAAGGGAGACAACCTGGTACCCAGTTTTTTCCCCTCCTGGAGTGGGTGTGGAGTTCCAGGGACCCCTGAAGAACTCTCGACTTAAAGAGCCTGCCCTCCTTACACGTTGAGTCACCCACCTGAAAGCACACTAGACATTTGAATTCCTGACTGCAACCAGCTCTCAATTAGGTTTTCACTGCCCCTTGTCAGTTCTCTAGCTAGATTTCGGCAGTGACACTTGTTGTAGCCACTACAGAATGTGGCAATGGAGAGAAAAAGTGTCACTATGCCGTTGTCAAAAGAGGAAAGGCACTCTGTTCAGTCAACTGTGAGAGAGATTGAATTATTTATACTGCCTTTGTCAGTCACTGCGAAAGGTAATTTCATTGCTGAATTTTAAGTTTTTCATTAATTAACCACTTTTTCAGTTCAGTGCTCCGCAGCCAGGCAGAAACCCACGGCAGAGCCATTTCTGAAGAGGGCGGGGGCCCTGCTGCTCCCAGTGACATATGGATGTCTCTGTGTTTTTGCTTTTCTGCAGTCACTTTTGCTGTGTGCTGGTACAGATATTGGATGTTTCATTTAAGGCTCAGAGTCTCACCCAAACTGTCTGCAATTTAATATATCTCAGTATATACGTTGGTAAATCATCTCTGTGTCATTTCTCTCAATGTTCTGTTATTAAAGCCCATTTTTCATGGTAAAATATTCCTCCAAGAGATGGCACAAGGTACACACATCCCCAAGCCTAGTACTTAACACTAATAGGCTGAGCTTTCTCTGAAACTAAACTTGGAATTGAGAAAATGTAGCAGAATGAATTGGGAAAATGCTTTCTTAGAAACGGAATGGGATTTAGACTACGAAGGGAGTTCAGAAGAAGGCTTACATTTTACCTGAACTGTCCAGATAATTGCTTTATTTTTTTTCTTCTCTTGGAAAGTGGAAACGTGGCTAGACGCACCTTGGGAATGGTTGCAGGGAGTCTGTGCAATGATACCCCAAAAGGAACAAGCATGCAAGGTTTATAAAACTTTTTCAGGTGAAGCAATAAGTTAATGATATTGTGTGATTGTGAACCTCCTGTCTGAAGGCAAGAGTCTCCCAAATATCACCCCTGCTAGAAACAGAGAGTAGACAAAAGCTGTCGATTCAAGAGAATACTTGAATACATACTAAGTGCCAAGCACAGGACAGGTCTGGGGATGTGGAGAACATGGACTTGACCCCTGCCCATTTGTGAGTGACTGGAATGAGATGGAAAACATTGGCAGAAGCTGCTTCTTGGCTCTTGGAAAGGCCAGTATTTCTGGGGCCTAGTTACATGATCTTACTCTTTCTAGAAGACGTCACTAATCTGTCAACAAGGATGGAGTTATCTATCAAATCCTAAATGCTGCAAGAATGCTGATGCCCAGTAAGACAACTAAAAGGTGTTACCTGGTCTGTGTTGCCTTTGGTCATTGAGAACAGCTGGCTTTTCTTAAAGATCCCTCCTGCACTGTGACTTGTTCATTTACATACAGCACCACCCCAGAGTTTTTTGAATCTTAAAAAAAAAATAAAATGAAATAAAAAATCAATTATATAATTTAAGTTGACAAAACTAACATATTCATTGTAGAAAATTAAGAAAATAAAGATAAGCAGAAAGTTACTCATAGCTTATGACTTAAAGATTTCTACATTTAATGTATTGATGCTTATCCTTTCAGTTTTTTTCTTTGTTTATATTTACATACATGGTTTATATATCATATTGCATTCTGTTTTGTGGCTTTATTTATTATGTAGAAATATATGATGATCATCTCCCAGGTCGTTAATTACGTTCCTTCAACCTTATCTCCCATTCTCATTATATGCATGAATTAGTTCATTTAACTATTCTCTTTTTAAGCTGTTTCCAATTATCTTTTGCCATTACAATCAATATTTCTTATAATATTTTGGAAACTACATTTTTATTCACTTCCATAATCATTCCCATTAAATTTGGGTTTTAAATTGCTGAGGCTAGGATTTTTGCCAAATCTCAAGGTTTTTGCCAAATTTTCCTCCAGAAATCTCCAACCAATGTATGTTCCTACCAGCCATGTATGTGACAATTTGTTTTCCCACATTCTTGCCTTGGTTCCTTTGAGTGTCAAGAATTCACTTCTTAACAACACATGAGTGTACTTGGGGTACCCTATTCCCAACTATCATCAAAGTTCCATGCAGACCCGAATCAGTATATGCAGAGCCTCTTATTTCTTGTTTTGGGTTACAGCAAATTGATGTTGCTACTATTGTTAGCATCTTAAATAAAATGAGGCAGGCTAGCAGCCCCTCCTGGAAGTTCTGGCAAACTTAGTGTAAACCCAAGATGCCTAGACCAAGCCTGATGTGGCCAATCAAATCATGTGGACCTCTTTAATGACTAGGATTCGGCCATGGTGAGTGACCCTCGTGAACATGCAGAAATAAACTGGACAGCTCATAAAGTGATCCAGGCAGGGTGACTCTGGGTGGATGGCCCTGGCTTCAAACTTCACATGGTTTCCTGGCCTGGCTTTCCTTCCTGTAAGTTTGTCACTCAACCAACCTTAACCTCTCATACGGAGCATCTCCAGGAGACCTTCCACAGCTTGACATACTGGGAGGGTCACTTGAAGCAGTAAGAGCTGACAGGTGCAGTCCCACAAAGCTCTGAGTGCTAATAGCGGTCCCCTCACCTGCCTATAGGGTTTCTCTTTCTTTTCTCTTCTTTTTCCTTCCTCCCTTTTTTAACTGTGTTAATTTAATCTCGCCAGTATCAAACTCCTATGCGAGAGGTAATAAAATCCTTTTAGGAGTAAAGCAGAGTTTATGTTGAGAGGAACAATCTGTCAGTTTTGCAGGGTGCTATTAAATGGCTGCTGTGCAGTGTGCTGAGGCGAGGTGAGGCTGGCTGCCTTTGTCTGTGGCCCTGCTCTTCTTTGTGACAAGCCTTGCCCAGGGCAACATGGTGGCTGGTGATTAAGAGAGCTTGGCCACTACCTCAGGAGTGCTCCACTGAAGAACCTTATGAAGAAGTGGATCCCAAGGGCTCTTCTTGTTTGTTTAGGCTCTGCTGTTGTTATTCTCTGCTGTTGTGGCTGAGATTGCTTTTCCATAATCCACCTGCTTGATGCCTGGTTTCTAGCATTCATCTGTTCCCCTTTCCTTTCCACCAGGCTCCCCTCACTACCTGTGAGCTTCCCTTGGGCTTGCTAAACACTAAGCAGGGTCTTGGGATGTATATTTATCCATCTTTCTGCCCTTCCATGCTCACCAGTAGGAAGCTAACGCTAGAAGACCCGGGTTCAAATCTCAGTCCCACCAGTTAGGGTCTTTATGTCCTTGCTCTTGGATTTTCTTTGCTTCAGTTTTGTCATTTGCAAAACTTGGCATAGTAATCTTTCCTAGCATTTATGGAAGGATTAAGTGAGAACATAGTAAATCTTCTGCCACACAGGGCAATGTCACTTCATGACCCCAGAGGGCACCATATCATGTTATCACCTAGAGTTGTACATTAGTCCCTTCTCCAGCTCTGTGTCTGTACAGAGTAGGCGATTGGCAAATGGAAGCTGTGGTTATTGTCGACATTATTTTTCTTCGGCTTTTTTCTGAAAGCTACCTCAAGTCACTGGCTGTGCTGTTACCCCTAAGGGTATTCTAGTGAATGCCCTGGTTATAACTGGCCTGCAAGCCTGGGTTCCCAGTCTCTCTGTAATAAAGCAAGAGAACACAGGGGTCCTCTCAGATTGAACCCTGGAAAATAACCATGCAGGAACCAAGTTGTGGCCACACAAACGCACTAAAAATAAAGCAACAACGGAGAGATGACAAGAGTGGCTCAGCCTCCCTCCACCTCTGAGTGGAACCTGAGATACCTCCTCCCTTCCTGAGGCCCGCAATTCCTCACGCATAATGACCCCAGTGGTTTCTCTGAGTTATGCTATTCCAAGACTCTGCAAATATGAGTGCCTTTTATCATTTCTATTTTTAAGAGGGAAATGGAGAAAGAAGAGGAGTGGATGACAGGGCAGATTGACCAGCCCAGTGTGAGGCAGCTCCTCAGAATGACAACAGGAGCGACAGGAAATCTTCTAGGAGATGGCGTTTTGCCACAAGGTCTCAAAATAGCTAGGAAGAGAGTCTGTTCTCTTACAAGGGTTGGGGGGGGGGGGTGGTAGGGATCCTCTATGCCAGGCACAGGGTTGAATATTCTATGTTCACTCATTTTTATTGGAAGACCCATTTGACAGTGTCTGTTTTTCTGATTATTTGATTATGTTTTGATTTTGATAGTTAGGATAGTTGGGTAAGAAAAAGCACCTGTCACCCCTTGAGACTGGCCTTTGAGGGTCAAGTTGGAATTGTTTGTTCATGGGGTGCAAAGTATTATCCCAGGGAGTTGGGAGAAGGTAGCTTCCCATGTAGCTGAGTACAAAGCTGGCACCACTCACTGCACGACAGCCAGTAAGTCAAGAGACAAGGTGTTAGGGCAAGGAAGATGCCCCATTATGGAAGATGTCCAAATAATATTTCAGGGAGCCAGCAATCTGAGAAGATGGTGGACTAATGTCCTAAAGAACCACCTTAAAGGGCATAAATCTCAAGCTTCTTTTTATATTGGGAAGGGGGAAAAAGGAGGTGGCTGAGGTTAGGAGGTGGCAAGTGACCACAGATGTTTGGGGATCAGTGGGAATCTAAAAGGGTTGCATAACTTCTTTGCCCTTGGTCAGGCCACAGTGCTTCTGTAAATCATTAGAAAAACATTATTACTTGTGTGTATGCTCCTTACCTCTTTAAGGGCTAGTTTTAGGAAGGGACTATTCTCATCCCTGTCTTAAACTATAAACTTAACTCCCCCCATAGTTCATCTCATCGCAGATGGTGAGAGTTGGGGGTCAGGAGCAACATGGAGTTAGCCATGTTAGGCCTCCTTTTCACTGTTATACCCACATCAGAAAGAGCCTCTTGCTTTGTATGTTACAAAACCGTAAATTTCTCTCCATCACTTTGATATCTCTTTCAGCCTCTGCCATGTCTGTCTATAGAATTTGGCTGATTTCAGGTGAAGGCCATGACCCACATGAGCAAGGTCACTGTGGAAGGGCATACACTAGGTTTTGAAAATGCTCCTTTTTTATTAATATTCTCAAAATCAGGCAGGAAGATATTCCTGAGTTTTTCTGGTACTTCCCTGATCCTCTCCCAATTCCTATATAGACTCTCCACCCCCTGGAATCTAGTGATCCTTTCTGAATAGCACTAGGTGTTCCCATTCTGTAATCCAAGTAAACCCTGTTGCAACAAATTTAAAACAAAACCATATGTAAAGGCACCCTACCCAGATATCTAGCACAGATTGTGAGTATTCAATATACCTACATTGAATTTGAAATGAATTATCTTTGGACAGAGATGTGGATAGTTAGGCTGCCTAAGAAGCAAATATGTCCTACCACAGTCTGGGCTCTGCGCCAGCAGAGAGGAGTCCAGCACAGCCCCTCCTCTTTGGGAGACCATGTTTTTGTGAGTAAAGCCACATAAGGAGAAGCTTCAATTCACAGCCTGGAGTTTAAATGGCCTCTCCATGCAGGGGATGTGATTTGCATTTGATCTTAGCTTATCTTTGGGAAACAAGTCATTTCCCCAAATAGAAGGTGCCCTACTTAAGATAGACCCAATCCTTTCCAATCTGTTAAGCCCTCTGTTGAGTATTCAGTAACATCCCCAAACTTTGGTCACTGGAGTACTTGATAGAAGGCTAATAGTTAAGAAATAAGTTGGAATAATGAGAATTCCTTCTCTGTAGACAGTCTTTCCATTCCAGTAAATTGGGTCCACATTCACTGGATGAGTATTTTGTGAAGTGTCATACTCAAATGTAAGAAGTTTACGGATGAGAAATTTCCGAAATCTAGCTTTCCCTTTTTTTCCCCCTTCTTCATCTCTTCTTTCCAATTTTTCTGCTGTTGAGCCAATGCAGTGTGGTTGTTCATTACTAGAAGTGTAATGGCCTTATCAAGGAATGTAATTGTCCTGCTGTACTGGCCCTAGGCAGACACCATCTGGAGGGTGAGCATTTGGAGGTTTCCCAGCTTAGAGAGAAAACTGATAAACTAGAGCTGAGAGATGGTTACAGGCCTGGAAAGGAGGCCATGCAGTAAACAGATCAAGGAAATGGGATGTACAGTGTAGAAAAGAGTAGAGAAGTCCTGGTAATTGTGTTCAAATAGTGGAAGGACTCTCATGTGAAAAGAGGCTAGACTGAATCAGTCTTTGTCCAGATGGCAGGACTAGGACCCATAAATGGACATTAGAGAGCAGAAGGGTTGAGTTTAGACTGGGAAAGACACGTCTAACAATTAAAGCTCATCCAACACAGAGAAGCTGTCTCATAAGCCACAGACGGCACCCACCCATGGTTGTCCAGCAGAAACTGGCTGACTGCCTAGAAGAGCAAAGGGGATGCTGGCCCTGGTTGGAAAGGGGATTGATTATAAACTTTGCTTGGCCTGCTGGATTTGGTGGCTCATCCTTGTCCATCCTCCTCTCTCTATTAATCCAAAGTCCACTAGAAGTCCTTGCTGAGCAAGGCCCTGGGTCAGTGATTCTCAATAGTGTCTGTTGAAAACCTTTTGAAACATCACTACTTAGACCCCACCCCAGAATAGTTAAATCAATATATCTAGAGGTGGGACCGAGGCATCCACATGCTTTAACCACCACCACTACCCCCCATCCCCGGCCCCGGTCATTTTCATGGGGAGCCAGGGTTGGGAACAACTGCTTCACACAAAAAGAGAATGTGATAATAAACTTGCTCCTCTAAACCTATCATATGATATTTTTAAAAATAAAATAGTTTTGTCTCAAATTAGTAGCATTTAAGCTTAGATCCTCCTAGATGGTTTTAGTAGCTTCTATGCTTACATTATTTTAGCACAGATCACTGGCTTTGAAGGGTATATGAACATTTATGAACACATATGAAGGGTGTATAAACATTTGGGTGGACAGTGAACATGCTCCATTTTCAGACGTGATGGATGTGCCATTGACATTGAACTTGGTATTCTCTTTTGCTCCTGTGCCTCAGCTTGCAAAAGGCCAGCAGCTTCCTCCACGCCCGGCCCAACACCCCGCCTCCAATCACTGGGATACTGTTGTATAGCCAGGGGCCTAAACAGCTACAATTTGGGCAATTTCCCCCCTTTTTAGCATCTTCTGGATGATGCAAGGACTCAGTTTCCATATGGGGCTGGTTGTGAACCAAGAAGAGAGGAAGCACAGTCTCTGAAATGGGATGGAGGCGTGGGGATTGTTTAACAGCTATCGTGGGATCATCTAAAGCTGTGCTGCCCAATAGAAATATAATGCGAGCTACATACTTAATTCAAAATTTTCTAGTAGCCACATAAAAAAGTAAAAGTAAATAAGTAAAATTAATTTTAATAATACATTTTATTTAACTCAATATAGCCAAAATATTATTTCAACATGTAAACAATTTAAAACTTACTACATTAAAATTTCATTAAGAATTATTACATATTAATGAGAATAATATTAGACTAAAATCACATTTAAATTTATTACATATTAATGACATATCGGATACAATTTGAATACTATAAAATTTACTTGTTTTAGGTAAAAAAAAAAAATCAAAAATTTTTAGTAAATTTACAGAGTTGGGCCGGGTGCTGTGGCTCATGCCTGTAATCCCAGCATTTTGGGAGGCCAAGGTAGGTGGATCACATGAGTCCAGGAGTTCAAGACCAGCCTGGGCAACATGGCAAAATCCAGTCTCTACAAAAAATACAAAAATTAGCCAGGCATGGTAGTACGCACCTGTAGTCCCAGCTACTCAACGGGCTGAGGTGGGAGGATAGTTTGAAGTTGGAAGGTCAAGGCTGCAGTGAGCCGAAATTATGCCACTGCAGTCCAGCCTGGGCAACAGAGCAAGATCCTGCCAAAAAAAAAAAAAAAGAAGGAAGGAAGGAGGGAAGGAAGGAAGGAAGGAAAGAAGGAGAGAGAAAAGAAAGAAAATTACAGAGTTGTGCAACTATCACCACAATCTAATTTTAAAACATTTTTTATCACCCCAAAAAAGGCCTTCAGCTCATTTGCAGTCATTCTCAATTCCCATCACAAGCCCCAGGCAACCCTTAATCTATTTCTTGTCTCTACAGCTGTAAAGACAATAATAAAATATGTGGTCTTTTGTGTCTAGCTTCTTTCATTTAGCCTAATGTTTTTGGCCTTCATATATATTGTAGCATGTATCAGTCCTTGACTCCTTTAGATTGTTGAATAATATTCCATTGCATGGATGTACCACCGTTGTTTATCCATTCACCAGTTACCGAACATTTATTTCTACTCTTTGGCTATTACATACTGATAAAGCTGCTATGGACAGTCATGTACAAATCTTTATGTAGACATATGTTTTCATTGCACTTGCGTAGCTGTCTAGGAATGGAATTGCTAGGTATATGTTAACCACATGCTTAATATTTTAGGAAACTTCAAAACTGCTTTCCAAATAATGAAATATTTTATATATTTTTTAAAAACCCAAGGCTTCAAAATCTGGTGTGTGTATTATACTTCTAATACATTCATATTAAGCCTAGCCACATTTTAAATGTTCAATAGCCATGTGGGGCTGAGGTCACTGTATTGCACAGAGCAAGTGAAAGTGTTTCTGCCCAGATATCTTATCTAGAATCCCAAGCCAAGTCAGGATAATGTGTGAACTAATACACACACACACACACACACACACACACACACACGTACATGCTCCCCTCTGACCCACACACATCACGAACAGCAGCTCCACCCTCATTACTCTTCATTTATGATTTATTCATTTGCCTTTACAGAATGTTGTAATAATTAGATTGTGCTAAATAAATATGCTTTACAATAATTCATCCATGTCTTCCTGAAACACATTTCTCATGGGATTGAAGGTGATAAATTAACAGAAATATACCCCCCAAAATGAAGATATAGAACCTCATTAAGAGTTGATGGCAAATATTAAGAATGTGGAGAGACAAGGAAGATTAGAAAGCTGAACATATTAAAAACTGTGTCACAATTCTGAAGTTCTCTATTATTTGTCAGCGACGCAGAATTCAGCCTATACGCCACTGCTGGGCAGACGTCTGGGGCTGCTTCTCCTACCTACTTTATCAGTCCTCCTCAGATCCCAAGATGCTCGGTCTCTTGGCTCTCTAAATTTCTAATAAACAGGCTTGGATGTAATTCTGAGTCCCCAAACCACCTACAGAGTGAGGGTCCCAAGGCCATCAGATGGATTCCCTTCAATATACAGATTCCTGGAAAGGCCATTAAAGCTCAATTGGGGGCTATCTGTACCATTTCAGGCAGATAAGCAAAAGTCCATCCAACTCTTCAAGAAACTCTTTTGCCCTCAGATCTGGGTAGACTTGTCTGAACGCTTCAAGGTTCTTCTGTCTGAACCCTTCAAGGTATGTTAGGTACTGGATGCATATTGGCTAGAAAGATAACTTGCCCACCTGTGCATGTTTATAGGAGTGTATATGGACAGAAAATTATAGGCCACCCTCTTAAATTTTTATATTTGACTTATTACAATAATTGATAGATTATTTCACATTTCTAAACCCCTATAGTCCCTTTCAGTTCAATTCAGGAGTCATTTATGGGTATCCACCATATGCCAGGACTGGAATAAATGATGCAGAGAATGAATGAATGCTGAATGAATAAATGGTAGTTCATGCCTTGGGGAGAACATGGATAGCTGGAAACACGGGCATATGGTCATAATAACTCACTAAGTTTTAGAAGATATTATACCCAAAGATTTGGCTACAGGAAAGGAGAATAAGGCCAACTCTGCTTGAGGAAGTTGGAAAAGTCATCCCAGAGGAGGTGACCCTTAAATGGACCTTGAAGGGTGAGCAGATTCCAAGGTAGAGAAGGGAAGAAGGGCAGAAAGGGTATGGAGGGGTGTGTGCAAAGGCTTGGTGGCCTTAAGAAGAATGTCGTCCTCAGCTAGCAGTGACCAGTCTTGTGGGTTGGGAGGTGGGCCACAGAGTAAACCAAAGGGTCAGACAGCAGGGAGCTGTAAAGATAATGTTGGGCCAGGCTAAAGAGTTTGGACTTCATTCTATAGGCAAAACAAAAAGCCACAAACCTCCAAGGAGAGGCAATGAAGTCACTGGACCAAGGCCTAACCCTGAGATAAGCAGGAATATATCAGCATGAAACCAGAAAGCCTAATCCAATTCTAACAGTACTGCCCAGGTCTAAAGTTTTCTGTTTCTGTGAGTAATCTCAAGTGTTATAGCACATGCCATAAACAAACAAGTATGTTTGTAAATGAAGGAAAGATCGGCTCTTGATTGAGGACAATCCTGTAGTATGTAGAGATGCCAGAAAGAAGGGAGGACTTTTTACAGAAGATTTAGTTGGTGTCAGTCTTCCAGAAACCAGAAGAGTTTTTAAAGCAAAAGGAATCAAACAAAGAATGCAGTGTAGACATCACTGGCCAGACCTGGAGGAGGAAAGAGACAGCCTTTCATCTCAATAGAGGATTTAAGGGCTCTCAGTCTAGAGGACTCCTTTGCCAGGGCTTCGAACTTATACATAAGTATAAGCTTAGACTCTCTGGAGTCAACTTGGAGGGAAAGGACAGGAGACTAAATACATGCAAATGTCTACCCCAACCCACACCCTAAAATATCAATCTCCATTATTACAATTATGTGGCACTTAGAACCTATCTATACCTTTTGTTCTTGCTTGTTTTCATACTATATTATATATTCCCTGAGGACTAGGAGGGTATATAATACCACTTTATACATCCCCCACCCCACTAATATATTGCTATATCTTGGAGGTACTTACAGTCTAGTTCTTGACCTATCAACAGGTGTTTCCAATGAAAGAGAATGCATTCATGCAGGACCCTTGGTGTGAAGTTTTGTCTCATGCCCATTTATTAGTTAAAAGGTCAAAATAAAGGATACTGACCTACCTCTGCTATTTATGCCCAGTATAGCAACCTTCATATCTCTTGCCAAAAGACCCAGGATCTGAGATCAGTGAGCTCTGAGCCCTCAGCCCTGAGAATCTGGCTGGAATTATTTCAGAAATCGTTCTCTAAGAGAGTATCAGCATTCTTGGCTAGGTTGGAAATACGTTTCTCATGACCATTTGGTTCCTGAGAATCAAGCACTTTCAATATGCCTTAGTGTTTTTAAATATGCTACTTGACGATCTGCTACAGGCTACTTAAGAACAGAATTTAGAGCAAGATCTTAATTTCAGGGTGATGCTTAGTTCCCTTATTCTTTTATTTTTTCCAATAAAAATTGTTGCATTTGCTTTTTTCATCCATCAGTTAGTCAGTGAACATCTACCTGTTCAGGACCTACACGGTACTGGAGAACAAAATATATATGATTTTATTACACATTTGTGTGACAAATGTTTCTATGCATACATAGACCACATGCTTTAAGAAACATTGTAGAAAAGAGTCTGATAATGAAACTAAAGTATTTGTAGAGATATTTTTGATTTCACAAGTATTATTAATAAAAGGAGAAAAATCAAAATTTGGAAATGTAATTTACTACAAATTGTCTGGAGGAGAAATATTTACAGCTTATGACACAGACTGAATAGTGTAAGCTTATAAACACCAAATGGAGGCTACCTCATGGCCCTTGAGGGCTAGTAATAAGCCTTGAGAAACCTAGAAAATGTCATCAGTGTATACCTGTGCAGGTAGAATATTGATCAGAAAACCCTAAGCTAAATGTCGCTTCCACATTTAAATGAAACCTGGATGGTTCTCATAGGCCCCACTAAAATCAATAGCAAAACCTTAAGACTTCTTGATAATAGCTTCTGTATTTAAATGAGAGTGAATTCATGAAATCACAGTGGCCACCTTTCTATTTGCCCTGACTTACCTGCCACCATTCAAGTCCTTATATAGAGACTACAACCTTGAGAATTGATTCCTGCTACATTTCTTGTATCCCTCGTCATTGAAAGTTGTCTTGACAGTAATACAAATCCTCAAGACAGTCTTGTTTGCAATAGTAAGGACTGTGATGACAATAATAACAGGAGTGAACAGTTCTTGAGCCCTTGCTGAATGCCACACAGTTTGCAAGCATTTTACGTGGGTTTCCTCCGTGAGACTTCTCCATAGTTCTACAAGAGAGTCCTGTCACTGTCTCTATTTCATAGACACTTTAGAAACGCTACCTTGTCCTACAGCAAGATCACACAGCAAGTAATGGCAGAGCCAGGACTTGGCACAGGTGGTCAGAGCTCTGAGAAGTGGGGAAATACCCCTCTAGGCTGCAGCATCTCCCAGACAGGCTCTGCAGGTACTAGTTGGGCCATCACAGGTACAAATCCCTGATGCCAGGTTTTGTGTGGGGTCCATTTTGAACATCGCCTCACTGAGGGGGGATACAGATGCTCAGGATTTCAAATCCAGCCTCTTGAATGTTGGGATCCTTGAGCCTGGCATTTTAGATTGTTTCTTTCTACACAAGATTATACTTTTAACAGCCTGAAAGCCGTTTTTTCTACCACAACCAAAATTTTTGTCTAAGTCATATTTATAAATATTTAACAGTTATCTTTTTCCTTTTCTTTAGTCCTAAACAACTATTTTTTTCCTCTGTTTTCTCTTCTGATTTTCAAAGTTCAAGCATTTCCGTTTTCCAAAGAAATTGGGAGTCTGCCCCTATTTATTTACCATCACTACCTGCAGCCATTAGGATGTAAGATGCAAGATACCAGCTGTATCTTCAGGCTCATTCAATTGAGGTCATTTCACTATCTGCTTCTTCAATTGGGCTTTTGTTACAGAATTTATGAATTGAAGTCAATATAAATCATATTCATTAAATCCAAACCAAGGGAAGGGGAAGGAGAGAAAGGTGGAGGGCAGGGATGGAGAGAACAGACATCAATATCCACTTACAGAAATGGACAGAGCAAATACTCACAGACTGACTGTTCCCAATTAAACAATCAGAACTAGATTTAAATTTAATCCCCATATTTCCATGATTGGGGAGATTACCCAGCAAATTTCAGCAGCCCAACCTGATGTTCTCAAACAAAACTCAAATGCCCACAGCAGCCTAGCAGGTAAAGTAAATGAGTGAAGTGGGCCAATGGTAAGATGATAAATGGCCACTGACCCTCAGCCTCAGTGACGGGGACATTAGGAAATGGTGGAGACTGTGGGGAAGTGGAGAGACATGGCCATCTGAGGGGGTAATGTTACAGGAAAGGGGTCCCCATCCAGAACTGAAGAGAGGGTTCTCAGATCTCATACAAGAAGAATTCAGGGTGAGTCCATAGAGTAAAGTGAAAGCAAGTTTATTAAGAAAGTAGAAGAATAAAAGAATGGTTACTCCATAGACAGAGCAGCCCTGAGGGCTGCTGTTGTCCTTCCTTATGGTTATTTCTTGACGATATGCTAAACAAGGGGTAGATTATTCACGCTTCCCCTTTTTAGACAATATAGGGTAACTTCCTGATGTTGCCCTGGCATTCGTAAACTGTCATGATGTTCGTGGGAGTATAGCAGTGAGGATGGCCAGAGGCAACTCTTGTCGCCATCCTGGTTTTGTTGGGGTTGGCCTGGCTTCTTTACTGAAATGAAACCTGTTTTATCAGCAAGGTCTTTATGACCTGTATCTTGTACTGACCTCCTATCTCATCCTGTGGCATAGAATGCCTGAACTGTCTGGGAATGCAGCCCAGTAGGTCTCAGTCTCATTTTACCCAGACCCTATTCAAGATGGAGTTGCTCTGGTTCAAACGCCTCTGACAGTAGCAGATATTCAAATCCAGCCATTTATTGCCACCAAAAAAAAAATAGGCCCAACATTGCCAGATCTTCCTTCCCTTTTCCAAATCCAGAACAGCTCCAGATATTCAAGTGATTACTGTTTCCTGACTTTTAAGCATTGAAGACCAATCCAAATCTAAAAGTCAGTGCAGACCCAGCCTTGGGCCAAATGAAAACCCATCCAAGAACAATCAATGTGCTCCAAAAGGCTGACAATTTGCAAGCTCTTTTCTAAATCTTCTTCTCCTAGCCTTGCTATTGTTTTGCAATTTAGATCTCACTTAAAATTTAGGGCTTTTTTCTCTCTCTAGCTCTAATAGCTAAGGAAGTCCTAAAGAAAGCTCAATTTACAACACAAATTTAGTGACTCTTTACAAAAGTTTTCCCTTTTTCCCCCCACTTAATGATATCTATGAATATAATTATGCTTAAAATTTCCAGCCAAAGATCCATAAAGCAAGGTATACCTTTACAGTGATTATTTTTGTCACATATTAATGAAAGTAATACTATGGAAAGCCATTTACAGTCACTCAAGTTCATAAATATAAAAAGGCAAATCAGTAAACTTTATATATAAGATTTGATAGCATAAAATTGTCCAAATTGTTTACATTAAAAACAAAACTAAATGGCAAAGGACAAAGGGAATAATTTCTTTTAGCAAATATAATAGATAAAGGGTTAAGAGCCTAGTTTTAAGAAGTTCTTACAAATCAACAAGGAAAACACTAAGCCTCCAATAGATAGCTGAACAAAAAAAACAGACAATTCACAAAAGATGAGAAACAACTAATTAAAGAACATGTGGGGAAATGACTCAACCTCACTAGTAATTAAAGACATGCAAATTGAAACAACAAATATAATTCCCAGTTCAGACAAGGGTGCAATGAAACAGGTACTGCCATGCATTACAGATAGACAAAATATAAAGCCTCATTGGTAAGCAATTAGCTAATATAAATCAAGAGTTCAGTTCTATTAGGCAATATTGAGCTTTTTCTATGTGCTAGGCATTGAGTGTATGCAAATGACAAAAGCCCACCCCTGCTGTCAAGGAGTGAGCATGTTTCATGAGAGACAGACACAGGTAACTCCATTATTAGGAGGTAAATGTCAGAAGCATTCACACATGTGGCAAATGCAGGAGTAAAGCCAAAGAGTTTGGAAGATATCTTAGTCAATTTGTGCTGCTACAACAAAATGCCTGAGACTGAATGGTTTATCAACAATTGAAATTTATTTCTCACAGTTCTGGAAGCTGCAAAGTTCAACATCAAGGCACTGAGACCATTAGTGTCTGGTGAGGGCTGCTCTCTGCTTCAAGATGGTGCCTTGCTGTTGTGTCTTCAGATGTCACAAGGGGCTAAGGGAAAAAGGAGGCTAAGCTAGTTCCCTCCAGCCTTTTTACAACGCACTAATTCATTCATGAGGGTGGAGCCCTCATGACTAAATCACTTCCCAAAATGGCCCCTCTTAATACCACCACAATGGAAATTAAGTTTCAACATGAGTTTTGGAAGAGATACATTCACACCATAGCAGGAGTTTTATTTGAAATGATCCTGAGCTGAATCTGGAAGGATGATTAGAATTTAGCTGAATAAAGAAGGGAAACAAGAGGAAGAGAAGCTGAGGAGGCTTTCTCAGCATATGGCACAGCATGGATGAAGGCATGGTATCTACAAGAACTGTGGGAGCATTGAGAACTGCTTCAGCAGCAAGTGTGAAGCGGAGAGACAGGATGGGAGGATGGAGAGGGAGCCCAGGCAGCCCATGCTCTGGTAGTGTGAACTTTTTATCCCAGAGGCAGATTGAGATATGAAAACAGGGAATGGATATAATCCGATGTGTACTTTTTAAAATTCTGCATAAAAGTCACTGTGGTTTGTTTTTCTAATTCAAGAAGTAACAGATAAAAGCAAACAACCCAACTAAAAAATGGGCAAAGGACTTGAGTAGACATTTCTCCAGGGAAGATATGCAAATGACCAATAAGCACATAAACATATGCTCAACATCATTAGTCATTAGGGAAATGCGTATCAAAACCACAATGAGATACCACTTCACATCCATTAGTTTGTCTATTATTTTTTAAAGTAATACAACAAATATTGGTGAGGATGTATGGAGAAAAATTAGAATCTTTGTGTATTGCTCGTGGGAATGTAAAGTGGTGTAGTTGCCGTGGAAAACAGTCTGGTGGCTCCTCACAGGGTTAGGCATAGAAGTATCACATGACCCAGCAATTCCATTCCTGCATATATACCCCCAAAAATTGAAAACAGAGACTCAAACATACTTGTACACCAACATTCATGGCAATATCATTTACATTAGTCAAAAGATAGAAGTAACCCAAATGTCCATGAGTAGATGAGTGGATAAACAAAATGTGGTATACACATACCATGACCTTAAAAAGGAAGGAAATTCAGATACATGCTGTAAAATAGATGAACTTGAAAACGTCGTGTTAAATGAAATAAACCAGACCTGAAAGGGCAAACATCATTTGACTCCAATTTTACAAGGTTTCTAGAATAGGCCAATTCATAGAGACAGAAAGTAGAATAGAGGTTACCAGGGGCTGAGGGGAGGGATTAATAGCGAGTTATTGTTAAATGAGTACAGAGGTTTTGTTTGGGATGGTGAAAATATGTAAAATTGGATTGTGATGATAGTTGCACAACATTAGGAATGTACATAATGCCACTGAATGGTATACTTAAAAATGGTTAAAATGGTACATTTTATGCTGTGTATATCTTATCACTGTAAAAAGTATTTTTTTAAGTAGCAGGTGTTTGGAAAATTCAAGAAAGTATAAAGAAAAATATTCTAATCTCCAGAGTTACCCATTTAACATTTTGGTGAATTTCCTCAAGTTGTTCTGTGTGTAGAGTCATATATTTATTAGATTTTGCTAGACTGAGGTCACACTATCCATGCTGTTTTATAACTGCCTCTCTCTTCTAATGAGAGATTGTGAACTTCCTAGTTGTTTATACAGCACGGTGGTTAAGGATGTAAGTCCTGGAGACAAACCACCAGGGTTTTTTTGTCTTAGTTCTATTGCTTACTCAGTTATCAGCTTTGTGGCTATGGGAGGTCACCTAACCCTCTAAATTTGTTTCTTCATCTGTGTGAAAGAGACAGTAGTAATAATACCAAGCACATGGATTGTTCAGGATTAAATTATATCCTAAATATATATAAGCACAGTGCCAGTGTCTGGTACTCAGTAAAAGAAAGCTATTGTTACTATTTAAAAATCCTCACCTATTCTTCCAGAGAATAATTTTAATGACTCCATGAAGTACTTTGTTATGTGGATACACCATACTTTACATAACTAATCTTATGTATTGAACATTTACCATTTCTAAATATTTACTCCCATAAATAATGCTGGAAAACTTTGCAAACAAGTCTTTAGAAATAACTCCATTTCTTTAAAGCAATTCCTAGAAAGGAAATTATTGGGTAAAAGAATATGCACAGTTTAAGGTTTTTAAACTGTGCATATTTTGGTGGACTATCTTCCAGAAAGGGTGTGATATTCACAGAAGCAAGAGAACAACTTTATCAACAATAGCAAGAAACTGGAAACAAGCTAATTGTTTAAGCTAAAGCAATAGATTAAATGTGATGTCCAGTTATTGGACTATATTACACAAATATTTATAAATATGTTTGCAAATCCTACATAAAAACATAGAGAATGCTTATGACAACATTAAGTGAAAGAACAAGAGAAAAAAATATTTTAAATTTTTTAAATCCTATGCAGGTGGTGAAATAAAAAACCAAAATGGAATGGTTAAGTAGTAGGACTACAGATGAATTTTTTCTTATCATTTCTTTTCTAAATTATATTTAATGCAGATAAACGAGATTGATAACAAAGGAAAAATAATTTTCCTGGGAAAGTATGATTTGTCCCTATATTTGAAGGCTGTTATTGAAATGTAGTCTGACATTGCAAGTAGAACTTTAAATAAGCACCCATGATAACAAAGCCCAAATTTCAATTTTCTGGCTGAAAATTTTCAGATACAAAGTCACCTTCTTCAGCCTTATCTATATATTCAAAAACTGTAGAGATTGGAGATTTCTGCCATATAGTATTGGAATCAGCAACAAGATCAGACAGCCATTATTTCTCAAAGGAAATGAATCTAGAAAGACTCTAGAAATAACAGCAATATATCATCTCTCAAACAGAGTCCAGCTGCTTTCATAAAGGCCAAGGTCCAGGGAAAGGCTCTAGCTGTCCAGTCATCTTCATGGAGCTCCTGGGCTCTGGGGCCCTCAGTCTACACCATCTTGAGCTGATAGGCAAGTTAATTGATATCTCTGAGTCTCAGTTTTCTCAACTAAAAAGTAGGTATAATAATCATATAACTACCTTACAGGGTTGTTGCAAATTAAAATGCAGTAAACCTTGTAAAATGTTAACATATTGCCTGGGACTAATAGGCACTGGATAAGCATTAGCCATTATTATTATTATCATCATACACTAGTTTACTTGCTGTTGTTAAAGATAAGAACAGCAAGGCCTAGGGAGATGTGACTTGTCCTAGTTTAGTGGGAAGAGCCATAGATTTGTAAAGGGACCTGAATTGTAATAGCAATTGAAGCACTTACTTATCCAGGGGCTTAGGGCGAGATACTTAATCCTTAAAGTAGTGCTAATAGAAATACAATATGAGCCAAAAATGTCCTTTTGGATTTTCTAGAAACCACATCATAAGAAGTAAAAAGAACTTCATTTTAATAAACATCATATTTAACCCAATAGATCCAATATTTTCATTTTGACTTGTACTCCATATAAAAATTATTAATAAAACATTGTATGATTTCTGTACTAAATCTTTGAAATCCAGTATGCATTTTATACTGATAGCCATTTCAATGTAGAGACTAAATTTTCATCTGAAATACTTGATATGTATTTTATAAAATTTATTCTTGGAAAATGATATTCACATACCCAAGTTGTTCCAAACATATTTTTCCAATAACTGAATTAAGTTTCAGTACTTCTTAAATTAATTAAAATTAAATAAAATAAATTCAATTCTTCAGTCACGTCAGCCACATTTCAAATACTCAAAAACCACATGTGGCTATTGGCTGCCATTATTAGACACACAACTACAACTGGGGATAGCATCTATTTCACTGGGTTGTTGTAAGATTGCATGAGAGAGTTTTACAAATCATAAAATGCTGTCCAAATAAATTACTTCTCCTCCAAGGTCACCCAACTAATGAGAGGTGGTTCAGGAACAAGAATCAGGCCGATGTGATTTCCACATATGGACATTTGAAATTTGAACACTACTCATCTTGAGCCTGGCTTTCAATTTTTTTAAAACTGTGATTCACAGTAAGAAATATATTTCACATCACAATGCAAGACACATACACCTGTGCGTGTGTGTGTGTGTGTATGTGTGTGTGTACCTGTAGATCAGCAGCCACTGTTATTTCCCAAAGGAGAGTTACAATGAGGATATTTTATAAATTCATTCTGCTTCTTCCTCCTGCTGGTCTTCTCCTCCTCCTCCTTCTCCTCCTCTTTGTTTAATGCTGGTCATGACCCACTAAATTGATTTCATGGCCCATTAATGGGTTACAAACCACAAGTTGAGAAGCACTGATCTTAAGAGTCCAAACTTCAAGGCATTTTAAAAATTGATTTGTTTTATGTTGCAAAGAATAAGCCTCTGTAGCCACTAGTCATAATGTTCAAAAAGGAAAAACATGCCCCCCAAGGTAAATAAGAAATATGACACTGCTTTAGATAAGATATAAGAAAATAAGTGAGTTGCCCACTTTTTTGTTAAATATTATTAATTTATTCATTCAGCAAATGTTTATTGAAGAAACACTGTACTTGGATTGCACCAGGTACTAGTGAGCCCCAGCCCAAGACAGACAGGATCCCTGTGCTCATGGAAGTTCAGCTCCAAAACAACAGAAGCCTTCGCTGCAATGACTTAGCCAGATAAGGATCTTGGGTGTTTTGCTTTGTGTTTCCCACAACAAGAAGAGCGGAGACAGGCAGTTCAGCACTGGCATAGATATCCAATGACACCATTAGTGACTTAACTCTTTTTTTTTTTTTTTGAGACTGAGTCTTGCTCTGTCGCCCATGCTGGAGTGCAGTGGCACGATCTTGGCTCACTGAAACCTCCGCCTTCTGGGTTCAAGTGATTCTCCTGCCTCAACCTCTGGAGTAGCTGGGATTACAGGTGCGCGCCACCACGCCCGGCTAATTTTTTGTATTTTTAGTAGAGACAGGGTTTCACCGTGTTAGCCAGGACGGTCTCAGTCTCCTGACCTCGTGATCCGTCGGCCTTGGCCTCCCAAAGTGCTGGGATTACAGGCGTGAGCCACCGCGCCCGGCTATGACTTAACTCTTATTACTTTACTAGTCCACATCCCATGTTGTCAATCCCTGGTTACAAGACAGCTGCCACACCTCCAGGCATTATGTTCATATTCTAGGCAAGAAAAAGAAGAAAGAAGCAGAAAGGGGAAAATTCCCCCACAATTCCCAGCGCCAGAGGGCTGCCAGATAAAACACAGGATGCCCAGTTAAATGTGAGTTTCAGATGAACAATGAACTGGGTGTCCTATATTTTTATTTGCTGAATCTGGCAACCATACGAACATAATTCTGCTTACATTTCACCGCCAGAACTGTGTCACATGGCTGTTCCTATCTGCAAGGAAGCCTCGTTAAATCAAGTCATTTTTTTTAAACTTCCAGTCTCAATAAAAGAAGGAAGCAAGAGAGAAGGAAGTTGGTTGGGGACCTGAGTGAGCCAGCCTATGAAATCCACCTCAGTTCAGTTCCCCTCTGGCCTTTCTTATAGATCATATTATGGAATTTGTTTTTGTTTTTGTTTGAGACGGAGTCTCACTCTGTCACCCAGGCTAGAGTGCAGTGGCGCAATCTCTGCTCACTGCAACCTCCGCCTCCCTGGTTCAAGAGATTCTCCTGCCTCAGCCTCCTGAGTACCTAGGACTACAGGCGCACGCCATCACGCCCAGCTATTTTTTTGTATTTTAGTAGAGACGGGGTTTCACCATGTTGCCCAGGCTGCTCTCAAACTCCTGAGCTGAGGCAATCTGCCCGCCTCCGCCTCCCAAAGTGCTGGGATTACAGGCGTGAGCCACCTCGCCCGGCCCCGTATTATGGAATTTCTATTTTAATCTGTACTCAGTGAGAAGGAATTGAAGAGTTTAAAAGAAGGGAAGGATAACCTAAATTAAATGTAAGAAGATGGTTCTGACTTCTGTGTGTAGAATGTATGAGGAGGAAGTTTAGGCCTGAAGTGAAAAGATCTGTTAGAAGCCCAGAACATTCTAGAACCTTTGAGAACTCAGCCTGGCCATCTTGCCATGCAGATACCTCAGCTTCCTGCATGTGCATTGACTCTTCCGAAAAATGAAGAGGAATGGATGAGAGGCCCCTGGGTGCCCCATGCAGCTCTCCCAGAGTGGCAGCAGGTGACAAACAGTGATGCATTCTCAGCTTCCCTTTACTTCTAAGCTGTGTGGCTTGGTTATTAACATCCACCCACGTTCCACGCTCCTTCTTCAGCAGGGGTGTCTGAGAGCCGCAGTAGATGGAACATCAGAACTTATTATAATAAGGTTGAGATTTTATGAGACTCCTGCAAGGAAATGGGTAAAAAATTGCTTTTTAAAATATTTAATTAAAAAAATCAATGGAATGCCCAGAAAAAGCAATAAAAACTGCTGCCTCTTAGCAAAAAATTTAAAAGCAACATAGAAGATGTTTATCCCTTGACATCTGGGACTTAAAGCAAAAATTGAACAATCCGATTCCAGAGCTGAAAAACCCACATGGGAAAGGGAAAACCTGACTTTGTGCTTCTCTCTCTCTCTAGTGGGTTTTGTTCCACTGAAGGCACCCTGGTCGCCCAGCTCCCTCCCTTCCGTCCTCCTCCTCCTCCAGCAAGTGCTTTTATCTCTCCTTCCTCCTGTTTCTCATTGAATTAAATCAATTCTTTAGTTTTCATTTGGTTCCCCTTTCTCCTTCTAGTCAGATCAAGTGCTTTTCTATTTTCCTTGAGGATTACCAAAATGAGCTCTTAGGGAAAAAGGATTTCTCAGCACTTTGTCTTCTGTTTCTTTCTATTTATTTGCTTTGCCTTTTATTATCTTTTTTTGCTGACACCCCAGGACACGCGTGCAGTATGTAGAGATTATTGGCTCTGCCCCTTTATTCTAAATGAAATCCATTGATGTAAAAAAAAAAAAAAAACCACCTTTGTGTCTCACCTAAAAATGGTTTATTTTTTAACAGGGTCAGAGATCTAAAAGGGAATATATAAAAATATACTCCCCCACACATAGACATACATATACATTCATACATATGCGTATGTTTATGTGTATCCATCTATTGATGTACACGTATATACACACACACACATACGCATATTTTACTACACACACAAGAGCATAAGTATATATTATTTCTAGGGAACTTCTGCCTCGGTTAAGTTGGACCTCAAGTGTTGTTTTGCCTTTTCAGTTTGCAGAGGCTCACTAATTGTGCAAATTGTACTACTACTTCTAGGCTACAACTAACTCATTATCTTAAGATTAATAATACTATCAAGAAAAATCAACTCCCTCTACTCCCTTTCTCTCTCTTAATGAACACACTTGGTTTTTCTAATGATTCAATCTCAAAAACAAATACCATTTCTCTTCAAAGTGCTTCCAAATGAAGATGCAGAACAGCAATACATGTAAGTCCTGGTGGTGGAGAGTAACAGAGCTAATTCCAAATATTTGACATCAAGACAGAGGGAGACAGTAAAAGTGCACAGGGAGTGAGTGCCCACATAGCTCAGCTCTGCTATGGAAGCCAGGCATAGTCCTTCACCCACTGGACTGTTTCCTCAGCTGCAAGGTGAACAGGTTGGACCAAATGATTTCCAAGAGCCTCTAGAGCTTTGGAGTTCTGTCTTTCCATTATCTCAATATTAGGCAAAGCATGCCAATGAGCACAGTCCCACCTACTCTTCATTCTAAATGTCAAAATTCTGCTCTAAAACCTAAAATATGAGTTGAGGCTACACAGGATAGTAGAATTCAAGTTTGAACAATAAACAATAAGGAGTCTCTTTCAGTGGCCCCAGTTTGCTTTGAACAGTTCCTAAGACCACATGAACAAAGGAAACCCTCAAATACTGCTCAGCCATGGTGAGGCCATCTAAGCCCTGTGAGTGATTTCAAAAGGAGTACCCACTGTCTGGGTCCCACCTGCCCATGCGTTAGTCTGTGATCTCTGGGGACAGTCAGAAAGAAGAGCTTGAGACCAGCTGCTGGGCCTGATCCACAGAGTGGTGAGAGTGCTGAAAAGTGAAAGGAACATCTGCAGGCAGCTGGGAGCCAAACCACAGGGCATTTGACTGAAACACCTTCGTAGATTTCTGTCATGGACAGGCATATACCCAGTGAGTGTTCTACTGGACAGAAGTCTGGAAACCTT
This sequence comes from Hylobates moloch, assembly GCF_009828535.3. Lineage (NCBI taxonomy): Eukaryota > Metazoa > Chordata > Mammalia > Primates > Hylobatidae > Hylobates > Hylobates moloch. Next base: position 29,282,641 of record NW_026652288.1, on the reverse strand, counting down.
GCTTCTAATTGCAGATCCACCACTAATATGCTGTGTGACCTTGGGCAAGTCCTGAACTTCTTTGCTTCTTGGTTTTCTCCCCAGTACAACAAGCGATTAAGCTACGTGACAATCATGTTTATGTCTAGCTATGACATTCTCAAAGTCAGATATGGAATGTAGCATTTTTAAGTCTCCTCAGGTAGCGAGACCAGTGGAGTAACTCAGAGGAGGCTTTCCAGGAGCATGATTCTGCCAGAAGGAGCTGAGGTCTTATGAAAGGACAGTTTGAAAGTCAGACAAGCAGAAAAGACTTAAGAGATGATACAGATGTAGATACAGATTAGCCATACACATAGATATCTATATAGATAGATATGGATAAGGATATATTGTTTCTCCTTTTTTTCCATGATTTTTTCCTTTCTTATTTTCTGCAAATGGTCTTTGCAGCAGAAATAGATTAGAGGAGGATATCCAAAGTGTGTTCCATAGAACATTATACACAATAACAAAAGGGTTCTGTGCATAAAGGAGTTTGGGAAATGTTTCATTTTATAGTCCACTCTTGAAGAGCCACAACTCTTATTGGCATATCAAGGCTCTGAGAAGTCTTCAGTGAAAGAGCCTGTTTACTTCTTGTTGTACCCAGGAGTCCTCAGACTCATTTGCCCACAGAGCCTTCTCATAATACCTGTGGACATCCATGGGGCTGGTGTTCTGTGGAAGGTACTCTGGAGTTGGCACAGCATTATTCCCCAACACTGATATCTCGGGGCATGCATCTGGGTGAGGCCTGCATGCATTACACTGCACTCCTTCTGTCCAGATTCCAACCCATTAAACCTCTGCTGTTCCTTACTTCCCACCTAACATGAGCGGCATTGTGATCAACTGAATGAGTAATAGCTTATAATAATGATTTAATAGTTTATTGTACTAAGGACAATTAGCCAATGATGCCTGGATCCTGTTTGATTGATTTAGATGGAAATCCATCCATCCATGAATGTGTGTATTTATGTTCTCACTCAGAGAATATGATTAAGAGGCCTCTGGTTCAGAAAGGTGGATTGAACATTTGTCTCCTCTTTTGAGATCCCACTAAAGTTATATTAAATAGAGAACTATCAATGGAGGAACAAATTCTGGATAGCAAACAGAGCAGGAGGGGAGGCATGAGCAATTTCTAGAGCACACAGAGGAGACAGAAGCTGTCCATGGAAAAATAAAGTGGCCAGAGCCCAGAATGTGCCAAAGAGGTTTAGAACAGAGGAGGTGTCCTATCTGCTGACAGTGCCGGTAAAAGATCACCTGAAAGAAAGGATGAGGGTAAAGAAGAAGAATCAAATTTCTCTATGGTTAACCTAGATGGCCTTCATTTCTTTTTCAGTATCATTTTCCCAAAGCAAAAGGTAGCAGGATGCTTAACCATAGGGCTAGGAAAAAGCCTCTAAAACTTCAAGTGGAGTGATAGACTTATGGTTGCTAGTGGGAGTGTTCATATCCGGGGTGATGTGCCCTTTGGGCTGGCATTGGGAAGCAGTCACCTGCAAAATGGCTTGCTCCTGACACTGTCCATCAGGCAAATTATGCATAAAGGACAAACACCATCTATACACGTATAGCTCCTGTTAGCCTCCCTAGTCTCCCCTGTTTAAATGTGAGGGGCTGATCAATGATCACTCAACATGTGAATAATCCAGCAGCATGAAAAAGAAAGATCATGCATAGCAAGACAGCCTTTTCTTGCCATATGTTTCCTCCCCTCACCCTTACATAATCTGCTGCCACCTCTCCCCAGGAGCTCCAAGCCTCTGTTCATTTCTGCACAGTATAAAAACTTCTGTCCTCTGGTTCTTCAAGTCTCATATTTTGTGTCGTTCCCATGCATTTGCACATAAATAAATTTATATGCTTTTTCTTCTGTTAAAAGAAGAAAAAAAGAGAAAACGAAAGATCAATATAAAAAAAAAAGCTGACCCCAGAGAAAAAAAGATAAATCAGATAACTAACAGAAGCTAACTTGAAAGATAAATCTCTTAAGAAAGATTCAAGATTAAGCATGAGGTAATTAAATTATCAGAGAAATAATAAAACAAGATTTGCTAGAGATGAAAGAGGCATGTGTTTTCTGATTGACAGAGGCCAGCAAATGCCATGGATAAATTTTTGTACAGATCTATAGCTAGATGCATTGCAAAATGCCATGGATGAATTTTTATATAGATCCCTACCTAGATACAATGTATTGAAATTTTAGAACTTTAAAGTTAGAGAAAGATCCCAAAAGCTTCCAAAGAGGAAAAACAGATCAATTACAAAGAAATTACAAATAAAACCAGCGTTAGACTTCTTCTTAGTAACACTGACACTAGAAAACACTGAAGCTAGGTCTTCAACTTTTTGAGGCAAAGTTTCTAATCTGCAAACCATAACCAGAAAAGCTACCAACCAAATGTAAAGATGAAATAAGCATTTCAAATATTCAATGATTCATTAAGAAATTTCCCCCTGAAGAATTTTTCTGAGGATGGTGGGACTAACATAAAAGTCTCAGTGAAAAGAAATTTCAGAATAATAGCTGTACCATAGGCCCAGAAAGCAACTGATACAAATCAAAAGAGGAAATCAGTGTCTTCAAGAAGAAGGGAGTCATTTTTTCAAGGAGTATATGGATGTGTCAGTGATATGGTAAAGAAGGCAGATATAAAATAAACAGAAAAAAAATCAGCTAGAAATTCCTGGAAAGACAAACTGAAAAAAACAAAACAAAAAAACTGATTCTGAAGGGACCAAGGGAAAACTTACCCTTTGCCCTCCCTCTGAAGGTTCATGGAAAAATTAACCCACAAAGGGCAGATTAATTGGAGAAAAAGCACACCAATTTATTAATGTGCACACAAAGGAAAGTCACAGAGTGATTAACCCACCCCTCAGTGGGATGCAGAAGCTTATTTACCATCTTGAAGTTACAAAAAGAATGGGGACTTGGAGTATGGCCAAAACAGGTTATGGCTGCAAGACAGGTTATGGGAGGAAGAGAAGAGGAAGCTTGGCTAGCAATGGCGGTCTTGTTATGTAGATGAAATCTCACGGTAGCAGCTTTCAAATAGAATAAATAATAAATGTATTCTTCAGACTTTTAAAGGTATCAACTTCTCAGTTAATTTTTCCTAGCTCTGGACAAGGGAAGAGCTGGTTGCATCAGTGCAGATTTTCTACAGATGCAAATCTGCCCCACAAAAGACAGCTTTGCCGGAATACTTTTGTTTTCTGACTCTCCAAGCAGCCATTTGAAAATATGTCAAAGAAATATACTTTGGGGTAAAATAATTTTATTTCCTTCAGTCCCCACTTTAAAGCCTTAATAAGTTTCACATATTTGGCCATGTGTGGTGGCTCACGCCTGTAATCCCAGCACTTTGGGAGGCTAAGGCAGGAGGATCACTTTAGATCAGGAGTTCAAGACCAGCCTGGTCAACATGGTGAAACCCCATCTCTAGTAAAAATACAAAAATTAGCTGGGCGTGGTAGTGAGCCTGTAATCCCAGCTACTCAGGAGGCTGAGGCAGGAGAATTGCTTGAACCTCAGTGGCAGAGGTTACAGTGAACTGAGATGGTGCCGCTGCACTCCAGAGCAAGACTCTGTCTCAAACAAACAAAAAATGTTTCACATATTAAAAGCCAAGTTGATAGCTTTGGAGAGGTTTGGGTTAGAGATCATTAGAGATAGACAAAAGAGTGGAAAACAAATTGGGATATGCAGAAAAGAGTAAGTTTAAATACACCATCCCATCTCTCTTTAAATCAGTCTTTTAGTCCTGAGAATAGATCAGTTTGGTTAAACAGTTGTGTCCCATTCCAGGAGGTGGCATTGCAGGTAGGCTAGGCTCTATATATGATGCAGGCAAACAGATCATAAATAAAAGGTATTTCTATGGAAACAGGAAAAAAAGGCTAATGTCTGGAATAGTCTATGAACTACTTTTTTTAAGAGTCTCTGAAGCATCTTCAGATTTCAGTGACAATCTGACACATATTTCTGGATTGTAGTTTGAATTGGGTATTTAAATGAACTTTGTGAGTTCATATATTACTGACTGTTTATATATAATTTGCTGTGGTAATTTTTCTTGAAGTGTATTTAAGTGCCCTATCTTTAGTTTGCAGGGCTTTAAGAAAAGCACAGTTTTAATTTCTAATAATTTCTAATAATTTCAAGTTAGAAAAATGGAAGAAAATTTGAAAATGTTATTTTGGAGACTTGTAGCCAAAAAAGAATTCAGGATTCAGTCTACATTGTGAGAAAATAATAAAAACTCAAAAATAATGGACAAGGTTGGAATCTCATAACAGAGTTATGAGGAGAAAACCCTATAGGGTTTTAAAAAAAAAAAACATAATTTTTCTCTTTAGTCCTTTATTTCTACCAAAGACAAATAATGGTATGACAAACTTATTTGCAAAATAAGTATTAGTTTGATAATATTTGGCCTGATTATTCATATAAAGTGTAGCAAGAACAGTGATTGGTCATAGAGGCTCTTATAAGTTAGCTTTGTTGGAATTTTTTTTACAAGGAATCTAAGATTAGACTTTTTAAAACCTCAAGGCTAGAAAGCCAAGCCATGGAAGTGCTACTTATCTATATCTGTAATACCTGTACAAATTGGGTGAATTTTTCCCTTCTCAAGGTCTTAAAATATCTTGAGGTTTCTGGGCCTGTCAGAAAGTGACATCTTTTACTTACCACAGGTCAGGAACCCTATAAAGAAACTGTGTAGAAAAGGTATCAGGTCAGACTTTTTAAAGGGCTTCTTATCAGCTCAATAAAGTCAATCTAAATTCCTCAAAGCAGTCTGATCATATTTGAAAATATGCCATTTCAGTCAAGGCCTTAGTAAAATAACCACTATATCCAATAACCACTATATCCACTATTAACTACTATATCCACTATATCCACTATTTTGTCCTACAAAAGAAAACAGATTCTAATTGAACTTACGTAAATATATTGCCATAAATTAAGAATACTCACAACTTTTCAAAATTCTGGAGAAATCAGATAAAGAAAAAACTAAATGTTTTAATTTTGCTCACAAAACTATACTTTACCCAGTTGTTGTAAGCTTTAAGTAGCTCAGAAGAAAAAGTTTTCTTAACTTTAGACAATAAAGCATAAAAAGAATCAACAATGTTTCAAACAAAAAGAAGTCATTAAAAATTATTTCAGTCCTCTATTAGTTCAGTCCCATGTAATTAATTCTTGTCCCACTTGATGTTGTGTTGGCAATTTTCATGAACACGTCAGATTATTAAAATTAGAGTCTTGAACTTTTTTTACCTAATTGAATGATATGATCTCCAAAGTTATAATACCTGTGCTCAAGAGAACCTGTCAGAGTCCTTTCAATGAATTACCTTAAAGAGGAAGCAAATTTTGGACAGTAGCTGATTACAAACCTTTTTTTGAGAATAATCAAAGTAAAACAATAATTGTCTGTAGATTAAAAAAAGACAGAAATAGCTATAGTTAAAGGCACAACTGGCGATGAAATTTGGTTATTTTTGTGGCACATAACAATTTAACATAATAATCTTAATTATTGCTGATAACATATACCAAGACTTATTTCAAATATGAGACAAATTAAAATCTGCCACAATTTTGACAAGTAACAATGCAAGAGAGAAAATTCATTTGATCTTGATGCTGGAAATATATCCTGCTTGGAGTAGAATGCATTCTTGGATCTATAGAGAAGATTATAAATATAACCTTTATTCACTGCAGTGAGAAATATATAGCCATCAGTATAAAAGGTCTGTTTATTGATTTTCCACACTTAGCATCAACCTATAAACAAAACACAAAATACTTAATCATTGTTACACAATCTTGACAAGGTAAAGGAAAAGTACAGCTGATTTGGGAGGGGGTTGTGGAAGAGAAAAAGTACAGGAAAGGGCAGGAAGACTAAATAGCCTCATCTTTATAGTGAGGAGAGTCAAGTGATACTGCCTGGAGCTGAAAGAAGAAGTCATAAATATATCACATAAAGTTAAAAACTTTTTTTTAAGGTGTAGAAGATAATTTTTAAAATCAAGAACATTTTAAAAATCAAGAATTATAAAAGGGATAGATATTGTTATTTTTCTTATTGTCCTATCCATGTCTAAAGCTGTCACACCTGCAAGTAAAACTATGACTATAATATTTAGAATTATGAAGGCAGCCACCTAAAGAAATTAGAAATCCTTAAAAAAAATTTTTCCAGTGTGTGGAATGTGGTCAGGTGGAGCCGAGGTCAGAGACTGTTTTTAAAAAAATTATAAGCAATTCTTTACTATTTGATTCCTTGTCATGCTTGTGTCACTGTAAAGGAACATCTGAGTCTGGGTAACTTATAAAGAAAAGAGATGTAATTGGCTCATGGTTCTGCAGGCTGTACTGGAAGCAAGGCAATGGCGTCTGTTTCCTGAGTGAGGGCCTCAGGAAACTTACAAACATGACAGAAGGCAACAAGGAGCCAGCATGTCACATAGTGACAGCAAGAGCAAGTGAAAGAGAATGAAGAGGTCCCAGACTCTTAAACAACCAGATCTCACATAACTAACTGAGCAAGAACTCACTTACCACCAAGGGGGTGGTATTAAACCATTCATGAGGGATTTGCCCTCATGATCCAATCACCTCCCACCAGACTCCACCTCCAACATTGGGAATCACATTTCAACATGAGATTTGGAGGGACAAACACATCCAAACCATGTTATTTCACCCCTGCCCCCCCAAATATCATGTCCTTATATTTCAAAATATGGTTATGCCTTCACAATAGTCCCTCAAAAGTATTAACTCGTTCCAATATTAACACAAATGTTCCATGTCTACAGTCCAAAGCCTCATGTGGGACTCACCTATGTGCCTATAAAATCGGAATAAGTAATTTACTTCTAAGATACGATGGTGGTACAGGCATTGGGTAAACATTCTTGTTCCAAAGTGGAGAAACTGACCAAAACAAAGGGGTAGTAGGCGTCACACAAGTGTGGAACACAGCAGGGCAGTCATTAAATCTTAAAGCTTCAAAATAATCTTCTTTGACACCATGTCCCACATCCAGGGCACACTGCTGCAAGGGGTAGGCTCCCAGGGCCTTAGGCAGCTCCACCCCTATGGCTTTGCAGTGTGCATCCTCCATGGCTGCTCCCACAGGTTGGAGTTGAGTGTCTGCAGCTTTTCCATGCTGAGATTTCAAGCTGCCAGTGTCTCTACCATTCTTGGATATAGAAGGCAGCAGCCCCCTTCCCACAGCTCCACCAGGAAGTGCCCCAGTGGGGACTCTTTGTAGAGGCTCCAACCCCACATTTTCCCTTGATATTGACCTAGTAGAGTCTCTTTGTCGGGGCTCTGCGCCAGTGGTAGACTTCTGCCCATGCCTCCTATGGAATTTAGACGGGAGCTGCCAAGCCTTCTTCACTCTTGCATTCTGTGTGTCTTGTAGGCTTAACACCACATGGAAGCACGGCTTATGTAATCCAAAGTGATGTCTGGAGCCATACTTGGGCCGTTTTGATCCATGGCTAGAGCTGGTACAGCCAGAATGTAAGGAGCAGTGTCATGAGGCTGAGCAGGGCAACAGCACCCTGGGCCTGGCCCCTGAAACCATTCTTTCCTCTTAGCCTCTTAGGCCTCTGAGCCTGTGATCAGAGGGGCTGTCCCAAATAGTCTTGAAATGCCCTTGAGATCTTTTTTTTATTGTCTTGGATATTAGCACTTGGCTCCCTTTTAGTCATGCTATTCACTTTAGCAAGTTGCTCCACAGGCCACTAGAATTCCTTCCCTGAAAATGTTCTTTTCCTTTCTACAACATGAGTAGTCTGCAAATTTTCCAAACCCTTATGCTCTGCTTTCCTTTTAAATAAAGTTTCAAGTTGTCATTTCTTTGCTCCCATATCTGATCATAGACTGTTAGAAGCGGCTAGACCACTCATGAACACTCTGCCACCTAGAAATTTCTTCTGCCACATACCCTAAGTTATCACTCTTAAGTTCAACCTTCCACAGATCCCTAACGCATGAATATGAATGCAGCCAAATTATTTGCTGAGGTGTAACACAAGTTACCTTTACTCCAGTTTTCAATAACTTTTTTATTTCCATTTGATACCTCCTTAGCCTAGTCTTCACTATCCATATTTCTATCAGCATTTTGGTCAAAACTATTTAATTAGTCTCTAAGAAGTTCCAAACTTTCCCTCATCTTCCTGTCTTCTGAGCTCCCCCCACCCAAATTCTTCCAACCCCTGCCCATTACTCAGTTCCAAAGTTACTTCTATATTTTCAGGTATTTTTATAGCAAAACACCACTCATTGGTGCCAATTTTCTGTATTAGTCCATGCTTGTGTCACTGTAAAGGAATACCTAAGGCTGGGTAATTTATAAAGAAAAGAGATTTAATTGGCTCATCGTGCTGCAGGCTGTACTGGAAGCATGGCAATGGCATCTGTTTCTAGTGAGGGCCTCAGGAAGCTTGCAATCATGGCAGAAGGCAACAAGGAACCAGCATGCCACATGGTGAGAGTGAGAGCAAGAGAGAAAGGAGGGGAGGTCCCAGACTCTTTTAAATAACCAGATCTCACATAACTGAGTAATAACTCACATGTACCAAGGGGATGGAGCTAAACCATTCATAAGGGATCTGCCCCCGTGATCCAGTCACCTCCCACCAGGCCCCACCTCCAACACTGGGAATCATATTTGAACATGAGATTTGGAGAAACAAACACAACCAAACTACAGCACCATGTTACCACCATATCAATTTGATTTTTAGGATGATTGAGTACCTACCATGTGGCAAGCATTGTGTTGCATACCAGACATTTAGAGGTGGTAGCAGCCTTATAGCAGAAGCATCTAAGAAACAAATGATGCTAGCACAGGAGCCCTTCCTAGGGATGTATGTGTGTAAATCGGGAGAGAGGAAGGCAGGGCAGGGAACCACAGCTTACTTCCTTACATCTCAGCAGGAAAGCTCATGGAATATTTGGCCAATTGATTAAAACTGTTGGTATATAACCCTCAGAGAGGTGAATTATGAGAAGAAGAGTTTAGGACTTGGAGACTTGACTCAATTTCTTTAGATTAGTAATATTCTAGGCAGGCAGATAGAATTACTGACAGTTTGGGGCTGTAAGAATCCTTAGAGAGATTGTATCCAACCCTTTCATTTTACAAAGGAAGGTTGGTAGTAGCAGAGCTACTCCAATTTAGTCCTTCTGATTCCAGGTTTAGTCCTAGATCAAAGGAATTCCAGACTAAGACACCTGTCAACACAGGGAACTGATTTTTATTACATACCTACCTTGAGCAGGCACAGTACTGCCTACTTGATACGTGTTATTTAATTTAATCTTCACAACAGCCCTATGAGGTAGGCTCTGCCCATATTAAATTTGAGCAAATTAATATTTAAAGTGTTTAAATAATTTGTCTAAGGTCAATAACTGAACAGATATAAAAGAGTTTGACCTCTAAGTTCATGACCCTTGGGTTTTGGCCCATAATTTGAGCCCTGCTGGTTGAGATGAGAGCAGCACATTCCTACACTGGTGACCAGAGGTAAAAATAATAACCATTTCATATTTAATCATTAAACAAAACAACACGATGCATAATAAAAGAAACATGGTGGTGGCGCTGTATGAGCAGAGCTCTTTGATCTGCCTCTCCACTCTCCCATGGCCACACTGGGTGAAGGTCTGTGTGCTGCTAGACTATCCTTCTTAATTAGAAAGGACCCCAGGAGACTTCGCCTAGCCCCAGGCTATCCTGAGCAAAATAAATAGAAACGGAAAAGAGAGAGAGGAGAGATAAATTCTTACTGACTTTAAAAGATTTATACTGACAATATCCCAAGGAGCTTATGAAATGTATTTTTTCCCTTATTTTTGGTAGAGGAAAGCTGCTGATGAAGAGATAGCTCTCAACTATAGAGTTCCATTGAGAGGGAAAATACTTTAAGCTCAGTCACTTATTGATAGTCCAGTTGCAGAAAATAAGATTCATATAAACATCATCTCACATATTAGAACTGGAAAAATAATCTATCTTCCAGTCAGCTTTGAAAGAGTTCCATTATTGAGGTGCCAAATTTTGGGGACAGAATTTACATGCATGGCCACACCCAAGGGTGGAGAGGAGCAGTGACACAGAAAGAGCCCCTAGTCTCAATACCTCAACACCTTCAGCTGGATTTTTGAGCTTCTCATGCATGTGCACATGTGCATAGCAGTAATCTTCCTAAGAAGAATGGAGATACTTTCTTTATTTTGCCCCCATTCTTCCCTTCAGTAGCTCAAAAAAATCCTGGTTTCTACTCAACATTGAGAACATCAGAGAATGGTCTCAGACCAGGACACAGTTGCTGCTGCTCCCTTATGTGTAAATTATTATCGGACATGAGACTAGCTTCATCCTAACCCCAGGCCATACCCCCAAAGAGTCTGGAGCAAGACTCTGTCCCCAGAGATATTTCCAGGGTCCTCACGTGCTCTGCACAGATACACACTACCCTAGTACTGGAAACCCCAGTCATCCACCCTCAACACATTGCCTTTGCTTACAACAGTAACATAGCAAACACTTCAAATTTGCATTTAGTCACATTCTTGCCCTTGTGTGGACTTGTGGTGCAAGATGAGTTTGGGTCAATATTAATTCCCTCTTGCCCCCACCATAACAGATCAGTTCTCTTGCAGCACCACTCTGATGGTGCCATTCTCCTGCTCAAAATATCTGGCTATTATCCACAAAATGAAGCTGGAAGTCTTCAGCCAAGAAGCAATGCTCTCTATGGTCTGGTTACACCTCCTATCACCCTGACCCTCCTTATTTCTCAGTCTTCTCTCCAGCGTCCTACTCTGCATCCAAACATCATCTACCTTTGTCCTGACTCCTCTTCCCTTCAACTTCTGCACAGTCCATTCTGCCAGTATCTTTGTTTTTCTCTCCCTTTAAGACCTGGCTCAAGGGTCTTCCTCTTTAAAGATCTTCCCACCTGGACCTCCTGTCTCCTCCTTCCTGAAGGCTCCCAACATGTTTTGCCTGGATGTGTGTCTGACTTTATGGCCTCTATTTGTGCTGATAGTTCTTGCAGACATCTCTGCCCCCTGCCAGACCTGGAGTTCCTTGAAGGCCACAACTGTGTCTGTCACATGTGTGTCCTCAGGGCAAAGCCACTGCTTGGATGTTTGCTCAAAACAGGCATCCATTAAATGGAATCTGAGGGCAGAAAGGAGTAAGGAAGGGACTGAATAAATGGATTTGGTCTGGTGCCCATGTGCCCCTCGTTCCCCTTCCTGCCCCTCTGACTTCCAAAGCCATACATCCTGACCACAATGTACCTTGGCCATGTTTTAGGCTGAAGTACACAGCGGGCCAGTGAAAAAGATACAAGGAGAAGAGTACTGCTTAGGAGTCCAGAAATCTGGAGTCTGGTCTTAACTTTCAAACTAAGACTTTGGACAAGTCATTTCCCTATCTGGATCTCCAGTCTGCTTCCCTAGGAAAGCAAGGGGACTGAATTAGATGATCTTCCCAAATCTTTGTCTTTGGTTCTAATCCCTTTTCTTTTCCTCTGTGCCCATGACAAGAATATTTCCTCCACTGCAAAATACTGTAATAATGTCGATTATTTATGACAGTTGTAGAGCACTTTTCTCATATGCCATGCTGAAGCTTCCCAACAAGTACAGAGGGTTCACATTCTCAATCCAGCTCAGACACAGTCTTGTGCTTCATCCTGATTTTAACCAGAAGTCGCTTTTATTTACTTTAAGAAAGTTGGAAACCTCCAATTTCTGGAACAACACCTTCCTTTTGAATAATGCTTTACCTTGGTAGGAATCCCCCTCTTTTATCTGCACCATTGTTTATTGCAGGCTGCTAGTTTATTTGCCTATTTGGGAAATTGGGTTATCTGCAGAAGGAGACCTTGGAAGTGCCAGGAGTAGTTTAAGAAGACTGAGTACTCATTAGCTGCTTCCCACTGTGGAAGTCAGGGATCTTGTTGAAATAGATTTCTTCTGCAAAAGGAGCAGCATCTAATGGCCCAAAACTTCAATGCAGAAGTGAGCAAGTAAAATTAATGTATCAGAAGGAATGCCTGGAACAATATAATGGTGGTGTGCTTTTACACTGACAGTAATCCCCATGAATGTAGGTTTCTTGCAGGTCATTTGGCCTGTGCTACTGGAATCAGGATTGGCTTGTTCTAGAGGGAAACTCTGCCATGGGCACAACACCAGGGGGGATTTGTAGGGCTTTTTCTGTGGAGACCAGTTGCAAGTTCACATGACTCATAGGCTCAAGAGCTGAAATGAACCTTAAGAGATTATTGAGTTCAGCCAACCCTCTCACCCCATTTTATAAGAGAGGAAACTGAAACCTAAGAAAGTTAATGCTTTTCCCAAGATCATTCAACTAGCAAGGGAAGGAACTAGAGTCTTTTGAAGTAGATGTTTTTATTCCTGTTTTGCAGATGAAAAATCAAAGGCTCCAGGACACAGAAGTAGAAAGTAGGGGAGCTAAGGTTAGAACCTTGGTCTGCCTTATTATAAGGCTCATGTCTCCAGCCACTGTCTACCTGCATCAGGCTATACTATTTACAAAGAAAATCTAAGAACGGAGGAAGAAGGCTGGGTGCATGCAGAGAAGGAGATAATGGCCTCCAGTATCTCTGATTTTGATGCCATTTGTCTCTAAGTCTTGCCACAGAGCTACTGCTGGTCTTACCTGAACACATCTGCAGATTCGTTTTCCCTGTCTCTTTCCAGGCTCCTTTCTCCTCCTCAACACCTCAGCCGACTCCAAGCACACCATCCTGAGTCCGTGGATGAGGAGCAGCAGTGAGCACTGCACACTGGCTGTCTCGGTGCACAGACACCTGCAGCCCTCTGGAAGGTACATCGCCCAGCTGCTGCCCCACAACGAGGCTGCAAGAGAGATCCTCCTGATGCCCACTCCAGGGAAGCATGGGTAAGTGCTTCTCCATGTCCAAAACTGATTTTATACCAGGTGATTTGGCTTTTGGTTACACATTTCCAGAGTCTGTGACATCTACTTACAAACTCATGATTGTCCTTTAATCAGTAGGTCCAATTTGAGCAATTACTACTAATATCCCTTGGGTAGTGTCTTGGGTACTTATTTGTAGGTCCCTCTGACTGCCCTGGCTAGTGGCCCTTCCAGAGGCCAGAGGACTAGCTGTCAGAGTGGGGATTTCATGAGTGGGTGTTAAAGATGTTCATTTCCCAAAGTTCAGATACAGCCAAGAATAAAATAGCCAAAGAAATGTTAAAAGGCCAGAATGAAACTAATTTAATATGGTAGAAACGGTTTTACCAGCAGAAGTTGGGCAGGAAGGGAAAGGACAAAGTATTTTGGCCATCCAAGCAGGTTCTATGGGAGTTTGGTACCCCAGAGCAGGATTAGTCATGGATACTATACCAGTGTAATTCAGTAGAGATTGGAACAGAGCTTTGCGCTACAACCACCAAGACATATGACTGTGGAATCCTCTAAGCTTTCTGGAGATACTTACTTGCTTACTCAGTGATCCATCAGGCCTCTACAGTAGTGACATTGGAAAGCAAACTTAAACCAGGGCACCTCTGTGCCTGGCTTTTGTCTTTCCATTCCATAAGTATAAATACCATCCTATGACCTCAGCGTTGAGGGACCCCAGATCTGATTACTTTAGCAACAAGGATCCTTCTTTGTGACTTGTTTACAGGAGAAAAAGCACAAATGTCTAGCTATGCTTAGACTTGGCTTCCTTCTAAGAGAATACCTTTTCAGAAGGGTCCCACCTGAACGATGACTGTTACCCATCCTCCATCCCCATGGTGTGCAGGGGAGAGACCCTGCCTGTTGCTTTGGCAATAAGGCTGAATGGCCTTCTTCGTAATTTCTTGAAAGTCTTCTCCCCACTCCCCACCATTAACCCATCTGTATTTAGTTGTACTTAGAAGGACTACAAGCTGCTGCAGTCTCATCAGGAATGAAATCTTGACATCAAAAAGAATGCTCTCCCCATTCCTAAACTCATATCCATCTTCTTGCCTCTGAAATGCCTCTCTGGGCTGGCTGAGAAGGTCCCAGCTACCAAGGACTCTTGCTCTATTCACCAGATATCAGTGTGGCATAGCAGGTGTCTGGGCTGCCCCCTGTTTGGGACCAGCTGTCTTCTGGCGCCAAGCCTCCCTCCAGCACGGCTTCTCTTTCCAGTAAGAAGCCTGGATGGGAAGGCTTCTTATCTGAGGGCAGGGCTATGTGCCATCCTATAGGTATTTGCCCATCCTCATATTCTGAGAGCTGCATATGCTGACTTATCGCTCTCAACATTCCTTCCTTCCCTACCAGGCCTGGCAGAGACCAGGGAGTGCTGCTTGAGGCTGCTGAGCCCTCAGGCATCAGTCCATTGTGGTGCTGGTGGGGGGTGGGAGGATTCACTGATGTGGCTGGGAGAGGTGGAGTTGGAGTCTGAGAATATCCATGAGTGTGAGAAAAGGTGCCAGAGGGGTTTCAGCACTTCTTTTGTGGCCTGGCCTGTTTCCCTGTGTAGCATAGTCAGGAAAATAACTCCTCAGGTATGACTGGCCATAGGGCCTTGCAAATAGTTTTTCCCTCTTTACCTTTCTATGCTTATATAGAAAGTCAATTCTCATTTAAAAGAGGAGAAAACTGAGGCAGAGAGAGGAAATAGGAAGTGACGTGGTCAAACTGGACTCTTTCCAGGAAACCTAAAGCCTCTGAGGGAGAAAGGGTGGAGTTGGGAAAGAGAAAGGGAAATATGAAAGAATCTTGCAAAAAAAAAAAAAAAGAGCGATTATTTTGATTATTTGATCCTTCAAGACAAATAAGCCCTGGGACTTGCCACGTCAGTGCCTTCAGGGGCAGCCTTCCCTCCACACGATGCCATGGCCACCTGCCTCAAGGTCCACCTGGCCACCCAACTTATCCTCTTCCCAAGGCAATGCCTCCATCACCAGAGGAGCTGCTCTGTCCTCTGGAGGGTGTGAGTTGAGCAGGAGAGAGGAATTGGGACTGAGCTGAGGCAAATTCAGTGACTTGATGGCTTTGTCTGGGGCAGAGTTTAGTGATGAGCAGGAGTGATTCCAGATTTAAATTAAAGATGCCTGGGCCAGCCTTCTCACCTCCCATGAGATCAGTGTGGTGAGGGTAGAAGGTGGCAGCAGAAAGGACAATCAATAGACCGTCCACTGCAGCGCAGAGCTACTCTCGTGGGTGACTTAGCCAGCTGCAAGGAACAGGGTATTTGCCTAGCAAATCAAAACTTGCCCAGCTTTGCACTGTTCAGAGTTTGGGATCACAAAGGATGGAGATTTGCCTGCTCTCTGATTATGGGGTCGCTGCTAGTCTCAAGAATCTTTAGATTTGCAATACTCAGCAGTTTGCCTTGCCGAAAGCTCACTCCGTTTAATGTCAGAGATGACCTCACTAGCATAGCACTCAGAGCAGCGAGGGGGACACAGTGATATCCTGGTGATGTCGAATGTGATGATTACAAATGGGGCTGGCTTCCTCTCATAACAGGAGATGGTGGTTTGGGGACCACTATTTGGAAAACAACATTCCGTGTTTGTAGTAATGAGGGCGGAAGTTGTAATAATAAAGTCAGCTGGGGAGAGCCTGACTCAGAGGAGTGGGCTGAGGAATGACAAGTCAGACGCCACCAAGTTCCCCGGAAACCACTGTGTCGTGAGCAGGCGGTGCCGGCTGTCATGCACCGGCGGGACAGGAGCAGCAGGCTGGTTGGAAGCACTCGGAGGCAGAAGGCAGGGGAAAGGCAGTTGGAGAAGGACAGCAGCTGCTCCCTTCCTAGTTGCCTGGAAAGCAGCAGAGTTTATGAGGTCTAATGAATCACAGAGCATGAGTGGCCACATTGGCCAAGGCTGCCAGGCTTTGGCCAGAGTCTCGCAGGGGACAGACAGATGAGTGCCCAGCCTGCTCATCTGCCTGGCCAGAATGACCAGAGAAGCAAGGAAGCAGAGAAATAGGGGCTATCAAACAGCCTAGGCCCGGCTGGTCACAGAGTCACATAGGCATAGGACATCTTAGCTAGAAATTAGTGGCCATAAAGTCCCCATGAACAGAATGAATATGATAATACTTATGTAAAATGGTGAGCTGTGAAATGGCATATGGAAAATGGCTCGCACAGTGCCTGGCTGTCGTTGGCACTAATAAGTGCTAGGTCCTTTTGGGTTCAAACATTCATCTCACCATCATGGGTTGAGTGCCTCTTGTGTAGCAGGTGCCAAAGACGACACAGCCGAAGACAACAAGGTCACAGCTTTCAAGGAACATCTAGTCCAGTAAGGAAGACACAAGCAGAATAGCAACAGCATGTGCTTGTGTGAATGTTTTAAAATTGAGGCTCGTATTATTAAGAGGCTGAGCTAAGATCGCTAGTGGCAGATCCAACAGAAGCAGCCAGCTAGGGAGCCACCCACTGGACCACACTGCCATTCTGATGTGTCTTAGAAAGATCGATCCAGCAGCAATTGTCTGTGTAAAATTGGTCTTCTCCTGGATGCAGGAACGCAAGCTTGAGGGTGGGTGGCGTGTCGGGCTATAGGAGACACTCTCCAGGGCTCCTACCCAGAAGGCCACCTCGAGTCTTGTTTCCTCTCGAAGCACATGACTTTCTCCCACAGCGCCGAGTACCTGGGGACTTTATTATGTATGACCAGAACTACACAGTGTGTGGAGGGAAGAACTGGGCCCCGAGGGGATAGAAGTTGCCAATCATTTGAATTACTAATACTTGAAAAGATACTTTAAACCGAAAGTCGTTGGGGAAACTCAGGCTTGAGCCAAGATAAGCTGTCAGGGCATTTTAAAGCACAAATAAGCCTCAGTCCAGAGGGTAGTGGTGAATTGAAATTCTCAGCACAAAGCCTTGCCTTTTTGCAGGACCTCAACCCCTAGACCAGGAAGATACTTGAGTCTAATCTCCTCCCCTTTCCATGTTGGTTTCCTGATGGGGAACATGAAGCCCAGGCGGGTGATGTGATGTAATGTGATGTGATGAAGGTCAAACTGCAGGCTCAGACCTGGCACAGTGGCTCACACCTGTAATCCCAGCACATTGGGAGGCCAAGGTGGGGGGATCACTTGGGGCCAGGAGTTCAAGACCAGCCTGGGCAACATAGTGAGACCCCCAACCTCTACAAAAAAAATATATTTTTAGTTAGCCAGGCATGGTGGTACATGCCTGTAATCCCAGCTATTCATGAGGCTGAGGCAGGAGGCTTGCTTGAGCCCAAGAGATTGAGGCTGCAGTAAACTGTGATCATGCCACTGCACTCCAACCTGGGTGACAGAGCAAGACCCTGTCTCAAAAAAACAAACTAACAAACAAAACTGCCTGCTTGTGGCAAAGCCAGGACTCGCCTCCACAGTGGCACCCTGGAAAGGTCTGTTTCCCAGCTGCCCAGCTGCATCAGGGAACCCTCAAACTCACTGCCCTTAGATTAAAATCTGCAGCCACCCTCCCCAAGTGAAGAAAAATTTGCGTTCATGCTGGGTACCCACACAGCTACCGTGCTTACTTAAGGCAGTCAGTTCTGACCAAAGATCCCAGCTTTAAAACCAGTAACAATCCTAATAGGAAATGTGCCAAGGTAATTTAACTCAAAAAGATATTGATTTGTGGCCATCAGGAGGTATGGTTTCAATCCTGATTCCGCCGCTAATTTGCAGCATGGTTAAGGACAACCACAGCATTGCCCAGCCATAGCTCCTTACCTTCTAAAGTGGCGGCTCTGGCTGCCCTCTGCTCCCCTCTTCTGTCCTGGCAACGCCAGCAACCTATCCTCAGATGCCATCCAGGACTAGGGCAGCAGGAAGCAATTGTCCCCACCCCAGACTCCTGCTCCTGGACAAAGAGGAACCTCCCTACTGGCCCACTGATACCTTCACCACTAATGCACAGAACCCTGGCGGTTCCTGTCAGTAGACAGGCCGAGTGAGAGATGGTCTCAGGGCGGGGCACCTGTGGAAAGATGCCACCAGGTATTTGCTTCTGAAAAGGGAGCTGATTGCTTTTCCCAGGCTGCTTTGGGTTGAACTTCAGTCAGCCCAGGGCAATGTGGCAAGTCTTGACAGCTGGGGAAATCAGAGCCTGTGGCATTCAGCCTCCATGGTCAAAAGTTCTCTTCGAATCTTGCCTGCATGATAAACGAGATCAGAAATAAAAAAGGTGATCATTTATTGAAACTGATGCCCTCAAGTGGCAGTGTCACAATGATTTAATTTCAGGCCCAGCTTTTTCTCACTTTCAAAGTCATTCATAGAGTCAGCTTCTCTCTTTTCCCCCATGGTCTGAATAACACCCTAATAAATATACAATAAGGCCTTTAATGTCTAGGTGATTTACACTAAAAAGAGAGAGCCATTCAAAGGCCCTAAAGATAATTTTTAAAAGCCTTAAAACTCACACCCAGGCTTGTCCGGGGGATATTTCTCAGACACCTTGTTATAGGAACAATCATGTAGCTCGAAGTTCTCTGAGCACACAGTGGGCAGGAGACTTGAGGTCTAAGTGTTCTTGGAGGAAATTCTTCACACACAATATGAGCTTGGACAAGTCTCAGAATCTCTACAAGCCTCATCTTTGTCAAATGGTAGTAATTGTGCCACTCATGGGGTTGTCGTGCGTTTAAATTGGATTAACAAGCAGAGCAGGTGCTGATAGTGCCTACCCCCTGCCTCCCAGGCTGTCTGTCTAAGGGACACTCTTCTCTTAGGCTGCTCAGGGTCATGGGAGAGTGGGCAGGAAGAGAGCCAGGGTTACAGATTTCACTTAAACCCCTCCTTCTCAGAGTAACTTCTCCAAGATGGATCCCAAAGTACCAGTCCCATTGAGTATACCTGGATTTACCATATTTCTCCCCACTTTGAGTAGTAATATTGAAGCAACTACTAAAATGCTAGTCCTCTTTAGAGGAACTGGACCTTCAGCCATTAACATAGTAGGTCTCAAGCTTTAGTAATACAAGTGAGAACCACACATTTTACAAACTTCATATAATTGAGTCTCATCTTTTTGTTTTGTTTTTTTTCCGAGATGGAGTCTTGCTCTTGTCACCCAGGCTAGAGTGTAGTGGCGTGATCTCAGCTCACTGCCAACCTCCGCCTCCCGGGTTCAAGCGATTCTCCTGCCTCAGCCTCCTGAGCAGCTGGGATTACAGGCCCCCACTACCACAGCTGGCTAATTTTTGTATTTTTAGTACAGATGGGGTTTTACCATCTTGGCCAGGCTGGTCTCAAACTCCTGACCTTGTGATCCACCCACCTCAGCCTCCCAAAGTCCTAGGATTAAAGGCAAGAGCCACTGCACCTGGCCCAAGTCTCATCTTAAGCCATTCTGATTTTTCTCATCTTGGAGTGGGCCATGAGCATATGTATTTTTAGAAAGCTCTGCAGGGATTCTGGGTGTGCACCAAAAGTTAAGAATCATGGCTCTAACATCTTAGCTTGAATTGGTTGATCACATAAGCGGGTAGCTTTGTATAACCATTTACTAAGCACTAAGAAGAAAAGTAAAAAAGAAAGCTTAAAGACTTGGGAGTGACTTGTGTTTAAGGTGGAGAGCCATTTTTCTCCCACTCATGGGTGGACAGGCTAGTGACAAGGTTTCCACCCCTGGCCTAATCCTGCCTACACAGTCCCTGAGCTGGGATAGCTGGAGGGTATCCACGGTCATGAATGTCGCTGGTCTCCACAGGTGGCTATATTCTCGACACTTCTGTTGTGCTCTCTCTAGAAGGACTATGGCTTCCAAAGCCACAGGGGAATGAGAAGCATACAGATGGACTAGAGAAGCCAAACTTCTTAAAGCCAGAAGGAAGCTCCATCCCATTCTTCCATTTAACTATCCATCCATTCATCCATTCATCCACCATCCATCTATCCATCATCCATCCATCCATCCATCTATCCATCATCCATCCATCCATCCATCCCATCCACCCACCTATCCATCCATCCATCTACCCATCCATCCATCCATTCATCCATCTACCATCCATCCATCCATCAATCCACTCATCCATTAATCCATCCATCATCCATTGATCCATCCATCCACCCATCCATCCATTTTCTTTGTACTTCACGTATTGACTCTCATCTAGGTCCCCGGTTAACAACAGAGCCACAGCCCTCCTTTTTGTTCTCAAGAAGCAGATACTACGTGGTTAATATTTATGGTAAATATCTGTACAGTGCCTATTCAGTTTGCCAAGTGAGTCAACCTCTATCAACTCATTCCATCTTTACTATGATCTGTACCATACATATTATTCACCTGCTTTACAGAAGAGTAAACCAAATCTCAGAGAGCTTCCATAACTTGCTTATAGTCATGGGTAACACAAGGAAACAGATCTTCTGGGTCCATTTCTTTTCTCATGTTGTTTTCCCAAGAGAGCCTTGCAGTTGAACGCTGGCATCACACCTGGCTCCGAGGAAACTAAGAGCTGTTCTTATCCAATCAGGAAAAGTTCTTCTCAGGAAGACTCCTCTGATATTTGGTCATCTAATTCTGGCCCACAAGTCTTGAAGATGGAGACTTTGGGTTGCATACCTTTTTATGCTAGCAATGTCTGGCACACTGCCTAGCACATAGTAGGGGTTCTATGTTAGGTGGGTGGATAACATATCAATTGAAGCTAGCTCTAGGATGCACCTCTTCTAAAGCCTAAGCTCTGGGTCTAAAAATTAAAGCCCCCTTCAAGATCACAGAAGAGTCTCCAATCGATGGAAAGATGAAAAGTATTTTCTCCCTGCCCTCCACCCACACCCAGGAGTAAATGTGTAACCCTCCCTGGGGCTCAGGAAGCAGCTGTCAAAATGCACCTCAACTGTGAAGGTTGCCATGAAGTACAAAGGACAATTCCTTTCCTGGCAGGTACAACTTTTACTCACGATTGCTTTCATTGATGGGCATCAAAAAAAAAAAAAGATCATCGGCTTCTGCCAGTTCTGACCTTCGAAATTTGACAGCTGAAGGCTTGTAGTGAGGCTCTTTTGAGCTGCTGCTTTTGCTTTCTCACTCTGCCCTGGATATTTGATGGATTAAACACCAGGACGATGAGAGAACTGTGAATACCTGTAACCCTGTGCTTGTCAGAATGGCATCTTGGCCAATCCCATAATGATAAATATATATTGTATACAAAGAGAAGTCAAAATGCATAGAAACAGACGCTTCTCATCTCAGAAGTGTTTACTGAGCCTCACTGTTTCCCAGTGGGAAGGGAGATGGTAAAAATAGGTGCAGGAATTTTAGTGATAGAACACTGGTGTCAAGAAATTCACTCATAGTTCATGTATGCATTCTGTCAACAAATGTCTATGAGTCATGCTCAGTCCCAGGCACTGGTTGGACTCTGGAAGCTCATTCAGCCTTCAAGGGGCTCAGAACAAGGTTTGGAGTTGGACGACAAGATAAGTTATGAGGCCATAAGGAAAGGGGTGTAATGGGTGCTGTGCATTGGGTGCTATGGGAATGCTTGTGGCTGTCAGGCAAGCTGGCCCTGAGAAGGACATGAGCTGGCTCTACGGGGGCAAGGGGTATCAGGTGGATGATGAGAGGAAGACATTCCACACAGAGAGTGCACGTGTGCAAAGGACCGTCTGAGGACACAGATGATGAGCTGTGGCCATATGATTCCCTTGGTTTCTTCCTCCCCCTCCTGCCCAGAGTTCCTTATCCTGGCTCTCTGAGTGCTCACTTTCATGTGTTTGTGGCCACTGGCTTATGTGGCAAGAAAACCCATCCCTCTCCACAAAAGCAGTCCTCAAACAGCAAAGCCTCATCCCAAGGCCCCACAATCACCATTACCTCTTCTTGTAGCAAATGTCCTGCTGCAAATGCCCAGAAGACCTCCCTCTGAGTGCAGGCACTCCCCTCGCTTTCACTTTCTCTCTGGTGGTATCTTCTTCCCTAAGGAAAACTCCAAGTACCTACATGGACAATCTGTGCATGCAACTATTTTTTACCCCAGCACGAGTGGGTTTCAGTGGATAAGCCAGGACTTCAGGATTGGCCTGTTGCCCCTTCAGTCCCCACTTTGCAAGAAGAGTAGCCATGGAGAGGGGGTGGGCGTTCTTCGTGGACTGCCCTTAACCCCTTTTCCACTACAGAAACCCCTACACAGGCAATGTCCCCTCCTCTGAGAAGCCCTTTTAGGGTTTCTCAAATAGCATTGACAGTGCAGCCTTGTGACCATTCAGTTACCAGCTTGTCTCTCCCCACAGTCAACAGGGACCCAGGGTCCTCTCCCTGTTGGCTCATAAGTCCCAACACATGAAAGATAGGGAGAGAATGAGGCTGCTGGCTGGGGACAGGACAGGACCTGGCATCCCAGGTAGGAATTCACCTCCCTTCCTTCATTCACCGTTATTTGTATGATAATGAAGAAGAGAAAGAGGAAGAATCACTTGATGCTTACTCTCTGGTGTCAGCATTGTTCTAAGTGCTTTGCATGTGTCAGCTCATCTATTATGTGTACCACCACTTGGTGAGGGAGACCCTAGCACTACCACTTTTACAGTGGGGAAGCTGAGGCTCAGTGAGGTTAAGTAACCTGCCTAGAGTTGCACAGCTTATAAGGAGTAGACTTGATCTGAGCCCAGCTAATCCAGCTCCACTGTCCCTGCTCCCAATCACCACTCTATGGATGATAGCTACCCTATTACCAGCTGATAATTAAGGATGCAGTCTTATTTATTTATCATTATTAACCATTATTTATTGTTTATAAATCCCAGCTGCATTTTTCTATGGTGTGTATACAATCCTTCCTGTCCACTATAAATGGCAAAGTTATAAGGCTTTGATGCACAGAAGAAGCCTGTTTTAGAGAGCAGGCAGTCCTGAGACTTATGTCCGGCACTGCCGAAGGTCATAGAGAGTCTATCCAGAAGCCTGGCCTCAGCTTTCCTGTCTCCTGAAGCTCCATTCCAACCCAGTTGCTTTCACCTTCAAAAACCAAGTCTGCATTGAGGAGATGGAATCGGGTGATGGAATTGCCAGCTCTTTGAGCCATAAGGAAACTGACCAGGCAACTGGAGCTGATGGCCCAAGAGTGAGGAAACACCATGACCTGCTTAGTAGCCCTGTTCCCCTCTGCATTCATGCCCAGCCTCAAAGCAAACCTCCTTCTTTCTAGTTACTTGGCCTGTTTCTAAGTTTGCCTTTTCCTCTTTGTTTTATTTAGGGAACCACACACATATGCCTGGCTAAACTCCTGGCTTTTACAGAAATGCATTCTCTTATGGTTCAGAGCCTTAGTTAAGAGTCAAAGCAGACTTGGGATTTTGAATTTAAAGGGCTTCACAAAGTCTACACACAGATTTGGTGCAATGTCTATTCCTGGGAGAATCTTACATCAGTAAGCTCAGTGAATGAGTGTTCCCACTCCTTTCCAATGACTGATTGTGTTCCCCCTGCCAGTGGGGAAGTCTTGTGGTGGTGAGAAAAGGGAGGGTCCCTAGGGGAGGCCACTGAGAGCAGGCTGAGCCCAGGGCATGAGACCTACCATTGCCAGAAGCTGAAGATGTTTCTTCAGATCACTCACCCGAGGGCACCAGGTTACCTGAGGATCTGGGACCTTGCTCCACCCTACAGGGCAACTTAGCTCAAATGACGTACACATAATGGGAGTCTAAGGAAAGACCTGTGGGCCATGCTGCTTTTTTCTTAGCCCCACTCTGTGATCCAGGCTTTCAATTCACCAAAAGGAGTGTGAAGGAGAACCCACAGTCAAATTGGTATTTTGCATTGTGCTGTTCATTCTGTGGAACGTTCCTTGCAGTCCTAGAATGATCATCTCAGTGACTTGTCCTGGCCATCAGGAAGCCCCATATTGGAACAAATGAAGACCCCGATGAGAGAACTGACAAGTGAATATCACGGGCTGTTAATCTTCAGCCTCAAATCCTTTAGGGGGTCCCTGTGAAACCCAGGATCAATCTGAGCTGTTTATTAGCATGGCACTCAAAGCCACTGATCAAGCCTCACCCCTCTTGAGCCTGGCTCACCCCATTTCTCTGGACCCATGCTTCATTTGTATCAAACTACCCACAGTTGCCCCCCAGTGAAGCAAGCCAGTTCAAGCCCTCTTGCCTTCCCTCACCTTCCCGACCATCAAGAACAATCAGTCTTCTCCTCCAAGAAGGAATCTCCTAGCTCCTTTTCCACAAAGCCTTTCTTGAGACCCCAGACCTTCTGTGAGCAGAGCTGATTGCACCACCATTTGCTGCCTGTTCCACATCTCTATGAGTGTTCTCACAGCACTGGGCCACGTTTGTTCTTCCACATGTCTTCTTCACCAACCAGGTACCCCAAGAATAGGGATGGGCATTATTTATCACTGTATCTGCAATGCCTAGCACAGTACTTGACTCACAGTCAATAAATGCTTATGAAATGAACAAATTCCCAAATTAATTGGACCAGAAACTCTTTGAAAACTTGAGACATGGTTTTAAGAATGCATCTGTAATGCTCTTGACCAAAATTCCATCTCTGTTCTTCATAACGACTCACTTCCTTCTACCCAACCTCCAATAGAAGGACTGTCTTCAGCCTGGGTTATCTCCATTTGTGGCCCTAACCATCCTACACTGCCGAGCAAATGCTGGCCTATTTTAGTCTCGGAAATGAGATCGTTGCCATGCTTGGTGATTGCCCTGTCTGTGTGTGCCTTTTAGTTCCTCCAATTTCCTGAGCTATTTCCTGCATATTTCCTGTTCTTCCAGTCAGGACTTCTACTTAGTAATTTTCCCCCAATTCCTCCTTCTCCTTAGTTTACCAGTCTTTACATCACCACTTAACCACACTGACTTCTGTTGAGTGTTTTATCTTCTCAAATAATCTAAGATGAATTCCAATTACATTCTGTCCAACTGTTTCCTAAAGATTCCATCCATGATTTTGTTTCTCTGTCTTAGGACTAAAATTTCTCTATGACTGTATGAAATTCTAATCAGCATTCTGTTGGATGTTCACCTGCAGGCCTCAGAGTGATTTCCCTGTCTGGAGTCTTCCAGCCTTTCTCACAGTGGCCTGGTCACCTGCCTTGGGAGCTTCCTAGTGACCATTGGCTCATCCTCTCAGTAGACCCAGATGACTTCCATTTCTAAAAAGCCTCACTTGTCTAACAAATTTCTTATTTAACCTCTGCCACCTTGTCTAACTTATGGACAGTCTCCAGGGTTCCAGGAGCTGGTGGCAGCAGGTACATTGTGTGTGGGATGTGAGCCAGAAAATTTGGTTGTTGGCAAAGCCAGAAATCAAATGGAAATAAAAACTCCTGTATTTCATCATATATCCAAGGTCCTTAGTCCTTGGCCTTCACCCATGACTGCCTCTCCAATTTCACATTCCTACATGACTGTTTATGGGTTAAAGGCATAATCTAGCTAGCAGAACTTGAAAAATATTTCAATCATAGAATCATGAACCAGAAATGAACCTTAAAAGTAATTGAATTCAGATTCTTTATCCCCTACCCCAAACCAATGCAAGAGGCTCTTCCAAAGCTCATCTGGCTTTGACTTGCCTGATGGCAGCAGTAGAATGCTCACCACCTTGCAAAACAGATCACCCCATTGTAGAGCAGCTTTAGCTCCCAGGTAGAACTTGCTGATGGCCCCTTGGCTTTG
This sequence comes from Hylobates moloch, assembly GCF_009828535.3. Classification (NCBI taxonomy): domain Eukaryota; kingdom Metazoa; phylum Chordata; class Mammalia; order Primates; family Hylobatidae; genus Hylobates; species Hylobates moloch. Next base: position 29,256,884 of record NW_026652288.1, on the reverse strand, counting down.
TAACCTTGGAAAGGTAATGACTGTCTCTAAAAAGTTATTCGATATCTCCAGAACTCTTGTGTTTTATACACAAAATGGCAATAGTGACACCTGCTTACCTTGTAGGCTGTTTGTGGAAATAATGCTTTTAACAATGATAGCCAATGTGTATAGATTATTTACCATGTTCTTAATACGAAGACATATGATTTCATTTAATACTACAATTTCCCTATGAAGTAGTGTTATGATAATTCATACAAAGCACCTAGAATCATATGAGTACCCAACACATGATAGTTCCTTCTCCTATTTCACCATGATCTGGTTGATCCTCTATTTGTCCTCTAGAGTCATACAGAGAAAGCTTACTTTCTCCTAACAAGGCAGTCTGTCTTCCCTTTGAGGATAGTTTTTATGTCTCTTCTTGTTTTCCCAGGCTAAGTGATTTTAGTCTCTTCTACAGCATATTTGCCACAGCCATGTTGTTCAGAGGGATTCTTACCAGCAAAGGGGTCAGGGGACTTGTTCTTCAGTGATCTGGAACCTCCATCTGCTGATGTGGCTTAAGCCTGGCTCACGCTTTCGCTAGTTTTATTCTGCGTTTGAACCCCAGCCACCTGAAGTTGACACCATTGGGAACAATGAAAGCTGCTGCAGCATTTCACTAAAACCATTTCTTAGATTATTTGATTTTTTTTTTTTTCTGAATGGAGAATCCTCAAGTTTTTCTTGCAGGCAAAGAAGGCCTTTCTTGTTCGCTATTGACATTCCCAAAAATGTCTGATTCGGAAAGAAATTTAATTCTGGCCCCAGCTTTCACATCATCTTGCTTTGTTTGTCATCCCTGTAGCCTGCCAGCTTTGCCCCTTTGTTCCCCTAATTGCCAGAGACATTTTTATACTGAGTAAATTGCATCAGGCCCACTGCAAAATGAATTAATTTGGGAAGAGTATGAGCTGCACTGTTGTCTTAAGTGTGCATTAACATTTAGATGCGTTATTTAAAATGGGCCTGGAGTTCGTGCCAGAGAGACCGCCTCATGCCTATTCTGACTCATTCTCTGCTATTGGACTGCACAGAAGGGAACTGGGGAGCCCTGCAGCCCACCAGCAACCCTGTTTTATTCTCCATATCTCCAGGGAGTGCTTGAACTAGGTGAGAACTTCTAAGAGCTCAGATTTGGGAAGTAAATTTACAAACGGAGTTTGACTTGGTGATCTCAGAGTGAAATAAAGACAGTCGAAGGAGGAGATGAAGGAGAGGCGAGGTACTCCTTCTCTGTCTGTCACACACCATGCACACACATGACATCTAGCTTTAAATACAAATCATACAGCCAGAAGTCTTTGGAAGTAAAACAAAGCATACACAAAAACACAAAGGACACCAGCCAACGCTCTAGTTTAAAAATTAAGTGATGTTCTGGAGCTGGTGAAGAAGCAAGGCTGCAATCCTGATAATCATGTGGTGATTTGATGAGATAATTCTTTTATTACCGGGAGAGTCAGATAATATCTCCATTAGTAGCAGGAGGTTTAAAAATTGGAGAGAGTGGTAACACCAGGACAATAGCCTGATTAATGCTTCTTCAATCACCTGGGCTCATGGCCTAAACTGGTAATGGACTCCATCCATCAAAAAATTATTCTATCTGGCATCGTGGTTTCTGAAGAAATCTGGACGTCCTCATACAGGATTGGTAAATGATTTAACGTGGATGAAAGCTCTTAGCACAGTGCCTCAGTAAAAGCTGCTTGAATCTATTCGGTCTATTTTAATATATGTTCAGAGATATAATGACCCACTAGATACACAAGAGAAATAAAATGACAGTTGTATAATGAAGATCTTGAAGCTCTGAGATGTACGATTATCAGCAACGTAAGGATGGCACCTTCTGGGGGAGATTAACCTGGACCCCCCGTTCCTGAGGGTCACTTCTCTCTGTGCTGCCCCTAAACCTCTCTGTATGAACAGCCCCAGTCCCATGGAAACTCACTGGCTGTGTGTATTTCTATCCATATTTTCCACTACAGCCTCAACTTCATCAAAACATACACTGAACTTTCATTGTGGGGTCCCCAAAGTCCAAAACAGTGCCTGACACAGAAGAGGTATTCTATAAATTTTTGTTGACTGGGCAGTATTTCCAAATTAAAACTCAAAATTAGTGTCATGCTGATGTGTGAGTGAAAGTAGATGATGATAAGGATATCTGATGTATTTTGTGCCAGGCAGGCCTGAAACAGTAGCATCCCTGACCAGAGATAGAAAACAAGACATACTCACTGCTAACCCAGCTCATTGCTGTCAAATAACAACAGCTACCACGTTTATAGCACTTACTATATGCTGGACATTGTTCTAAATGCCTTTACCTATCTTTACCCATTTAATTTTCACAATGGGCCTGCGAGGTAACATATGATCCCCATTTCACAAATGAAGAGACTGAACTTGCTCAGTCACACAGCTAGTAATGAACAGAGTTGGAATTTGATCCCACAGAGACCACTGCATTATATGATGTGACCCCTCCAGAAGAGATGTAGAGAGGTGGCTCCCCACTTTTCCTCCCCCCCAGCAGGGGACTTCACAGTGGCCCTGGCAGGTGACATGCCAGATGCACAGGGACAAGTACCAGTGAGAAGAGACCATCTCCCCGACATGTACCACATGGAACAGCATCTCTACCACCTACCCAGTGGACCCCCTTCGTTCAGCTACCACTAGGACCTGGGAGGGAGGATCATAGGCAAAGACTCACCACATATGGTATCTGTACGGGAAAACTGAGAGCAGAACCATTGCAAGCTGGAGAGATGTTTCCTGCCCTGCCGTGTTTCAGGACAGGTGTGGGGACTAGGAGGCAGTGTCTGATCTATATCCCCACCAAAACCCCAGCAGTGCACTTAGCAAAGGAGTTGTTTCATTCTATTCATAGGTGAAATTGGGTAATGAACCACTAGGAGGAGGGACATGTACATAATGTATTCTTATTTAAACTGAGGCAAGATGAGGGTGACTAAGTCTGCATGCATTCTGCTGCCCTGCAGGAGCTCACTCTGAGCACAGACCTGACCCCAGCACTGTCACTGTCAGAGCCCTCACCTGGGTCACTGGACCCAGAACTCACCTTAGCCCACTCGGCCAAGCTTGAGCTGGCCTTTCACAGCTGTGTAAATAGGATTTCCAAAACCTCCAGAGGAAGAGTGAAAATATCTCCCTGTTTTCTAATTGGCTTATGAAAACATCTTCCTCTAATTGAACTTTCCCCTCTTGCCTGTGCCTTTTGATGCCTATACTTAATTGTTTCTAAACAGGAAGCTAGTGTGATAAGAATTTAGTTACATCTGCATCTTCAGTACTGAAACTATTTTACCGTATGCTTCTAAAGTTGGTTACAGGTTGATTTTGATGAGAGTAATGTAAGTCCCACCAGTTTTGCTATAATTGATAGTCTGCTACATGACTGGGGAAAGAAAAATGTTTATTGATTCCCAATTCAAAAAGGAAATCTACAAAAGTGTTTCCCACAACCACATGATCCCATTATGCCTCGCCCTATCCCCACCCCCACCATCTTGGTGAGGTCTTACCCCATGGATCACCCCTACCCTTTCATCCCATCCAGGATTGCCCATCTCTTTGCCTTCATTCACTCATTCATCCATTCATTCATTAAATCCTTTTTCAATACGAATTCCTCTATTATGTGCAGGGAAATTAGATGGTGAAAATAGAACAGAGGACAAGCAGAAACAGTCACTATCCTCAAGAAGCTCACGTGCTAGAGAGTGAAATATATACTACATTACAATTATATGTATAATTATGTCATTGCCATAGTGATACATGACAGAGGGGTACAGGCTTGCAGGAGCTCTTGCAAGCAGGGACCTGAGCCAGGCCAGGGGCTCACGGGAGCCTTCCCCCAGGAGGTGGCATTTGAACTCAAGTGTGAAAGATGAGTAGAAGTGACAAGTAGCAAGACCCTTTCTGGGAGTGGGAACAGCATATGAAGGACCTGAAGGGAAAGCAGTAGGACATTTTTTAGGAAATAAGGGAAAACATGCATCTGAGCCTGAAAGAAAAGAGGAGACTGGTTGGAGAGAAGGCCAGGGGAAAGGACAGGCAGAGGACTGATCAGGAACATTTAGGATCATAATCCTTATCTTCAAAGCCAAGCTGAAGTAGAGTTTAAGGATGGGACTGGAAGTCAGTTGGAGGTAGGGTAGGGATGGGTATGGGAACCCCAGACCTTTGCAGCACCACAAGGAAAGGGAGGGTAGTCCTGAATAGAGAGTGAGGCATAGAGAAAAGTGAATGACTTGCAGATATGTACAAGAGACAATGGGCAGGATTAGTGGTGGGTTGGATACAGGTGGGAAAGAGGAGAACATATTTTTAGCTTGACCAATTGGGTAGACAAAGCTATTCAGCAAAACAGGCAAAAATGATGGAGGCACAGGTGTGAAGAGAAAAGTACAAACTTCAGTTCTGAGATGTTGAGTTTTTTGAAACTTATAGACATCCAAGGGGAAATGCCTGCGGACACAAGGGTCTGGAGTTTGGAGGAAAGATGTGGACCGTCTTTCCAAACTCCAAAAACCAGGAGTTGTTGGCATGCTAGAGTGGTCTTCAAGCCCTGGGAGTGTATTAAAAGGTCTAGGAAATTAACTGATAATAAACCATAGACCTAAACAAAATCTAAAGCTATTATAACATTTCCGGAATAAAACATAAGAGAAAATTATTGCAGACTTGGGTAAGAAAAAACTTCTTAGATAGCATACAAAAAGCATAAACTATAAAACAAAATATTGATCAATAGGAATTTATCAAAATTTAAAACTTTTTCTCTTCAAAAGATTCCATTTGAAAAATCAAAATACAAGCCACAGTGTGGAAGAAAATATTAGATATACTTATATCTGAAAAGAACTTATACCCACCCAATTAAGTGGGCAAAATATTTTAATAGACATTACACTAAAGAAGATATACAAATGGCCATGAAAACATATGAAAAGATGCTCAACATCGCTAGTCATTAGTAAAATTACAATTGCTAAAATTAGAAAGACTAACCATACCAAGTGTTGTTAAGGATATAAAGGAACTAGAACTTTCATATATTACTGGTGAAAATACAACATGGTATAATCACTTTGGAAAAACAATTGGAACATTTCTTTAAAAACTAGGCATATGCCTACCATACAACCCAGCCATTCTACTCCCTGTCTGGACATTTACTCAAGAGAATGAAAACATATGTCCTCACAAAACTTTATGCATTAAAATTAAGAGCAGCGTTATTCACAATAGTTTGAAACTGGACCCAAATGTGTATCAACAGGTGAATAGATAAAGAAATTGTGGTTTATCTATACTATGGAACACTATCCAACAATAAAAATAAATAAAATACTGATATATGTGATAACATGGATGAATCTTAAATTCATTATGCTGAGAGAAAGAAGCCAGCCACAAAGACCACATAGTTTGTGCTTCCATTTATATGTAATTCCAGAAAATGCAAACTAATCTACTAATCTCTAATGACAGAGAGCAGGGCAGTGGTTGCCCAGGAAGCAGGGCAGGATTGACTGCAAAGGGACAAGATAACTGTTCGAAAGGGAGAGAGAGGGTTGGAGATGATGGAAATGTTCTATATTTGGAATGTAGTTGTGGTTTCTCGGTGTAACAACTATTAAAACTCATCAACTTGTACACTTTAAATGGATACCATTTATTGCACATACGTTATGCCTCAATAAAGCTGACATTTTGTAAAAAATACCTAGAAAAAAGAGCTGAGAGTAAAATTAGTGAAAAGGAGATGAGGAAGTGATAGATGCATGTACAGACAAGTGCATTGAGTGTATGGGTGAAGGGCTAGTGAGAGAGATGGTGGCAGAGCAGAGAGGCAGAGGATCAGAGCCCACTTATTTGGCTTTATCTACCCTTCAGTCTACCTTGCACAGTGCAGACACAGCTAGACAACGTGAGTGGTATTCCCGGGCCCCTGATTCATGAATCACCTCCCTCATGAAGGCTTCTCAGAAAACATCAGCCCACTCTACTCTCTTCCTCTCTCAACTCTGTAAAACTGTCTAGACCACAAAATAAAACTCCAGTGTCCCACCTGATCAGGTAATGCCTGGAAGTTGTTAAACCTTACTCTGTTTCCTCAGTCTATAAACATCCAATACTCTTTGTTTGCAAATTCTTTTGTATAGGTGTTTCTGGTTTCCCCAAAGGGACTGTTGTTTCACTATTAGTTATTGATTTTTTTTTTTGCTGCAAACGTATTACAATTATTGTACACAATAAATACTTATAGCAGCTTATGAAGTAAATACTATTAATTTCCATTTACAGCAAACAAAACTAAGGCTCAAAGAAATTAAGCAACTTCCCAAAAAAGATGAACTGAGCCTATTCATAATCATTGTAGAAACAAGCTTCTTCTATTTTGGGGCCACATTTTATGCTTAGTTGGCCCACCATTGCAAGATGCTAAACAAATATTGGTTTATCCATTGATTAATTCCTTCAACTATTATTTTTATGATTTAAAATAGCAAACACCTGCCATCAGGGACTCTTAAGGGGCCTTAAGAATGCCAGTTGCTAGGGACATTTCATACTTGCCAGAGCAGATGAAGAAATTAAAGGAGCCACAGGTTTTGTGTCACTGCCTGGGTGGGAGGAGAGAAATGGAGTCAGCTTCCTCCTCTCTGCTTACCCAGCAGCCTTTCTACTTCTTCTAGGATTTCTTCTCCTTCCCACAAGAATGTCAGGGATTGTGGCTACCTCCACTGGCCACCTTGGCCCAAACCCAGTGTCGAAGCTTCCTTTACACCCATGACCCCATAGGCAATCCTGGACTAGGGAGTGGTATCTAAAGCCACTGGGTGGTCATTCTTCTGGTTACAAAGTGCCAAGTCCCAAGCCTGAACCACAAACATCGCAATTGCTAAACCTAAAAACTACCTTTCGATTGCGTTGTAAATAAAGCCCCCTCTCTAACTCTCTTTCTCTTTTTAAATGCTTCTCCCCAACCCTACCTTTATTCTTTCTGGTTCTCCAATGTCCCCAAAGTCTGCACTATAACTGCATATCTAAAAGATTATTTTAGTTGTTGTAAAAGGCATTCTATTAGAAATAAATTGGAACAAAAAAAGAGAGACATGTTAAGAAATGTAGATTCAAACTATGTGTCCTTGATTTTTGCATAATTCAGGATGAGTCATGGTTCTTTGATGAATCAGTTGGCGGAGGAGGTAAGGATTCATTCATGAATAAAAGTATAAAAGTTCCTAGGATTCACGAGGACTCAGAGTGAGATAGTTGCCGGGAAGGTAGAAAGGCTCTTTTCTTCCAGATTTCAGACTTAATATTCACTGAAAAGCATGAGAGAAGGAGGGACTGAAAGGGATTGTACAAGCAAGTACAGAAAGCTTTCGCTGATCTAATTTACTCTTAAAACAGCCTTCTCCATGGTTGAAGGAACCCCTGTTCTCCTTGAGCCTTTCTATCTCAGCTACATTTTTGAAAAATAAGCTTCTTTTAATCTATCAGGGGAAACCAGGGATGTGTTGAAGATGCTTCCGTGAGAGATGAAGCCAAAATCAGTAATGCTGAAAAAAGTCAAAGCTAGAATTGTTATTTAAATGTTGAGTGTCCCCAAATTTACTACAAGTTGCTTATAAACATTCACAAAAATGACTTCCTTTTCCCTCCAGCAGTTTCCATGACAAAAGCCTCCGCACATGACCATGGGCACCTGGTCTTCTCATAGCAGGGCTTACGTATCCCTGTTCCCCTCTGTCCACGGACGGGCGTACCTGTACACGCTACTCACATCCATTTCTTTTTCCCTTTCTATTAAAATAAAAATACACACTGAATTAGAATCACCAAGAAAGGAGCCTGGGCATCTCTTTAATAATGCACACCCAGATGATCTCCATGACTGGGCACGCTTGGGAGACACTGAATTAGATGGCTTAAGCAGAGCTTCTCAGCATTCGTTGTGCCTGTGAATCACCTGGGGATCTAGTAAAATGCAGGTTCTGATTCAGTAGGTCAGGGATGGGCTGGAAGTCTGGATTTCTTTTTTTTTTTATTTGAGTTGCAGATATGGGATTTTTTTTGGGGGGGTTATTATTATAGTTTAAGTTTTAGGGTACATGTGCACAATGTGCAGGTTAGTTACATATGTATACATGTGCCATGTTGGTGTGCTGCACCCATTAACTCATCATTTAACATTAGGTATATCTCCTAATGCTATCCCTCCCCCCTCCCCCCACCTTGTGACAGGCCCCGGTGTGTGATGTTCCCCTTCCTGTGTCCATGTGTTCTCATTGTTCAACTCCCACCTATGAGTGAGAACACACGGTGTTTGGTTTTTTGTCCTTGCGATAATTTGCTGAGAATGATGGTTTCCAGCTTTATCCATATCCCTACAAAGGACGTGAACTCATCATTTTTTTATGGCTGCATAGTATTCCATGGTGTATATGTGCCACATTTTCTGCATTTCTAACAAGCTGATGCCTATGCTGTTCTGAACAGACCACTTTCAGTAGCAGGAGTTGGAAAGGAAATGCGTTGGGTGTCCACATGCAGATGTTAACTGAAGCTAGAGGCCAGAACAGTTTCAGAGGGACCATGTGTACTTTCTGCTTTCCTTGAACATCAGATCAGTGACAGTGGAAAAGCCTCTCAAGAAAGCCAGCCAGACCCTGTAGGGTGGCAGTTTCTCAGTGCACTCCCCAGATTCTAGATCAGACCCTCAGTTTGGTGGGACCAAACATGCTCAGGACTCAAGCTAACCACATTCGTGCAAGACGTGTAAGTCACGAGTAGGATTTTGAAATGTCCAATAAAACATACAGTGATTAGTGTGAATTCACTCCTTGACCAATCAGTGCATTCTCTGACTGCAGGCAGAGCCATGTTGGGGGCCAAGATAACTGATTATGATCAGCAGGTGGTTTGGTGAACAGGCCTTTGGATGCATCAGCTGATTGACTTCATGGCCCCTCTCTGTACCATGAGGGACATCTTAAGTCAGGACTCAGTCAGCTTGTCCTGCCTTTCCTGCTCCTATTCTAGGAAGTTCTTGCTTCTCTAGATATGTTTGTGTTCAACTCATTACTGCATCCTAATCCCTCCTAAGCCCCAGGTGCTATCCTGAGCACAGAGGCCACAGAAATGTTAATTTTAGTCAAGCCCTGCTCTCCCTGATTTGAGCCTGGAAGTCATTTCTGCCTCTTAGTTTTTTCCATTTTTAATTATTTAACAGTGGTAAAATACATATAAAATTTACCATCTTAATCATCTTTAAATGTACAGTTCAATAGTGTTAAAGTACATTCACATTGCTTTGCAACTATCACCACCATCTATCTCTAGAACCTTTTCATTATCCCAAACTGAAACTCTGTACCCAATAAACAATAGTTCCCCACTTCCCCCTACCTCCAACCCCAGGCAACCACCATTATACTTTCCATCTGTATGAATTTACTACTCTAGGTGCCTCATAAAAGTAGAATTTGATGGTATTTGTCCTTTTGTGATTGACATTTCACTTAGCATAATGTGCTCAAGGTTCATTCATGTTGTAATATGTGTCAGAGTTTTCTTCCTTTTTTAATGCTGAATAATATTCCATTGTATGTATATACCACATTTGGTTTATTCACTCATCTGTCAATGGAGACTTGAGTTGCTTTCAACATTTGACTATTGTGAAAAATGCTGCTATAATCATGGTTATGCAAATAATTCTTCAAGACCCTGCTTTCCCTTTTCTTGGATATATATCTAGAAGTGGAATTGCTGGATCCTATGGTAATTTGGCTTTTAATTTTCTAAGGAGTTACCATGATGTTTCCATAGTGGCTGCATTATTTTACATTCCCACCAGCAGTGCACAAGGATTCCAGTGTCTCTACATCCTCACCAATATTTTCATCTCTTACTTTAAGCGTCTTTGTCAGTTATAAGCTGGGTCATTCCCCAGTGTCCCACCCAAAACACTGTTTCAGTCTTCTTTACCCCCTCCAAATCCTGCTCAACTTTTTTTTTTTTTAATTATTATTTTGAGATGAAGTCTTGCTCTATCGCCCAGGCTGGAGTGCAGTGGCGCAATCTTGGCTCACTACAAGCTCTGCCTCCCGGGTTCATGCCATTCTCCTGCCTCAGCCTCCTGAGTAGCTGGGACTACAGGCGCCCGCCACCACGCCCAGCTAATTTTTTGTACTTTTAGTAAAGACGGGGTTTCCCCGTGTTAGCCAGGATGGTCTCAATCTCCTGACCGCGTGATCCACCCGCCTCGACCTCCCAAAGTGCTGGGATTACAGGCATGAGCCAATCCTGCTCAACTTCTGAAGCTAAGTCTCATATTTTCTAAAAAGTCCAAAGCATGATCCCCTGATGAGCTCACCCTGTCTGTACCTGATCATGAATGTCTCATTCTCTAATCGCCTTCTATTACCCCACTAGAGATCATATTCTATGCTCCTTGGCTTGATCTAGCAGTAAAAGCAATTGGTATTTGTTGTAGCTTGTTTGATAGAATAATATAAAGAAAAGTAACAACCATGCAGAATTGGAAAAAGGGATTAAATGCCCAAAGTTTGATCCCTGATCTGAGAACTCTTGTTCTCAGGAAATCAAGTCTTCTTGCCCCCAGAAAACTGTCTCTGGCAGAGACTTACTTAGAGCCTCTGCACCCACCTAGTCAGCCGTTCCTTCCTGGCCACAGTTACCTAGGGGATCACTGGCCCTAAAGATCATCGGGTAAGGCGAGATGCCTCTCAGAAAAAAACTGGCTCTGGAAGAGCTAGCCACAAATCTGTAGCAAACCTGAACTCATTAGTTCAGGGGATTGCTGTAGGAGTCCATGTGGGTTTTATTACAATATATGCAGCCACTTACATTATGTCAGGCCTGAGTTTTCTTCTGTATTCATTCATCCCATGAATGGGTGTTGCTGGCTGCTGAACCAAATCAAACTTACCTTTTTTTTTTTTTTTCTATTAGTGTAGCTGCTCTAGATTATGGAAAGAGCTGAATGGTGCTGGCGTTGGCCTCTTAGAATGGTGATTTCTCTGCCATTCCATGAATTATCTGATGTGTGAGGTGGCCGCTACAGTTCCTGGGCTGCCCTGCACCCATTTATTGGTATGAAGCAACTGCCTGAAGCCTACAGCCACCATAAACAGGGCCTGGGACAACCAGGAGCCCAGTTTCAGGGTCCTTTCAACCTCTTCCACCCACGACGAGGTGTCAGTCATCTCAGAAGGGCCTGGCCTAACATAGAGCTCCCCGCAAGCTCACCAGAAACTGACAGAACCAGGAGTGCTGGCAGAAGGAGATATTCAGGACATCTAGTACAACTTCCACCTGGCATCTGAAGCCCCTGCCAAGTACTTATCAGTCCACTTGAACTTCTCTTGTGACAGGAAGCTTACCACCCCCAAAGATAGTTCAATCATCTTGAGATAGCACATTCACTCAGGCACCATTGATGACCCAAGATTCTACACAACAGCAGGTCCCTGGACCCCCTTCCCCTCCCCCAGAGGCATGCTGGGGGCTGTGTGGCTCCCAGGCAACCCATCAGCGTGTTCCATCCAGTAGAGAATTCACAGCCTTCTCACCTGAGAACCCAGAGCAGGCCACCTGCTCCACTGAGAGGCCCGAAGGCTATCAATTTACTCTCAGCCCATCTTGCCTCCCTCACCCTTGTCCAATTACTACCTCCCAGGCAATAACTGCATTTTCCTTCACAATCCTAACCACACTGGACCCTGGAGTGGCCACAGGCCATAAATAGCCTGCGGTCTCTGTCCCACCTCCAGCCCTCATCCCTGCTTGCTCACTGTCACAGTCACCCTGGACTCACCCCATGCCTCCAGGCTCCTTGCCTCCCCCCTCTACCCAGCTGTCAAAGTGGCCTTCTATTAGGATGGCGCAAAGGTAATTGTGGTTTTTCCCATTGGAAGTAATGGCAAAAACCGCAATAACATTTGGACCAACCTAATAAAATGCCAGCTTGACTATGTTATTCTTCTGCTTAGCATCAGTCACTGGCTCCCTTTCTGCTGTGGGGTCAAGTTCAGCCTTGCCGATGAGCCTCGAGGTCTCTCTCGTTTCTCCCTTTTACTCCACCCCTCACTGCCTCTCTCATTGTTCAAGCATTACCCAAGGCTGCGATTCTTCCTCATCTCCTCTTCACTCTTTACCCCATATCCCCCATGAGAGCAAACTCTGTCAATTCCATCTCCAAAATATATACTTACCCACTTGCCCCTCCCTCCCACCATCCTAGTCCAGGCCACCATAATCTCTCACCTGGTCAACTGATACAGCAGTACCTCCTGACTGGCCTTTCTGCCTCCACTTTTGCTCCCTTCTTTCTCTGCACAGCAGCCAGCATAATAAACATCAAAAATATAGATCAAGTTATGCCAGCAAGCTACCTCACTATAAAACCTTTGCATGGCTTCCCATTGGTCTCAGAATAAAATCTCGGCCTAAAGCTCTGTGTGACCTGGCTCTGCCCATCTCTGACCTTCTCTCACACACTGTCCCCACACTGGTTGCCCATCTGTTTCTCCTGGCCACTGGCCCTTTGTACTCACTGCTCCCTAGCATGCAACACCTTCCCTTGGCTCTATACTGTCACCTCCCACTCATCCTTTGGAGCTCAGCTGGAAAACCACCATCTCAGGAATTCCCACTGTGATCTGTGTTTTCCTCTGTCTCAGTGTTGTGTTTAGCTCTTTTTAGCACGACTAACAACTGGTAATTAATTAATATATTTGGTTCCTTGTTTATTGTCCAAATCACCTCACTATTAGGTTGGTGCAAAAGTAATTGCAGTTTTTGCCACTGAAAGTAATGGTAAAAACCACAATTACTTTTGCACCAACCTATAGAAAGAAAGCTCCATGAGGGCAAGAACTTTACAGATCTCGTTATATCCACAGCAACACAGCACTAAACACCATTCATAGCACTTAGTAGAAGCTCGATAAATTTTGTTAATTTAATGCCAAATAAATCCAGCCCCTGCTGCTTCTCCAGTGTTCCTTCTGCCATACCTCACCCCACATCCCAGCCATGTTGCCTGGGATTCCTGAAGATGCAGCTGTTTTAGGTCTCTGCCTTCACTCATGCCCCCGGGCTGGGATTCTTAAGCCAGAAAACTCCACTGATGGAAATGTTACCTCCTCTCTAAAGCATTTCCAGCTTCCCCAAACAAAGTCAATTCGCCAGATCTCTATGTGCCATGGTAAGGTGCCCATGCATTGTTTTTTCTCTTGGAAACTTGGTTGTAATGATGCTTTTTCATATCTGTATCCTCTGTGAGATCTAATTTCCCTGATGAAAGATACCACGGCTTTTCCATCTCCACCAACCTTCACTCATAATCAAATACAGAACCTGGAGCATATCAGTTGTTCAACAAACATTTGTTGAAACGATGAATGAATTAAGTGGAAGAGCAGTCCCTGGATATAAATCCAATAGACCAGTTCCCTAATCCCAGCTCCCTGGTAACCTGAGTGACCCATAATGCCACTTGTGTCTCAGTTTCTTCACCTGTAAAATGGGAATCATAATTCATTACCTATCCCATAAGTCAGTTTAAGACGAAAATAAAATAGTAAATACCAAAATAGTTTGAAAACTATAAATTCATTCATTTAAACAATATTTATTAAGTCCTTACTCAGTGCTGAGGCACTTGAGTTACAACTGCGAAGACATCATCCCTTGAAGAGTTCCACGTCTTCATACTGGCATATGATTACTAGTTAGTTGCCCACCCTGCATAAAGACAATCTACCCTGAACCGTCTTTGTTCTTGGGCTGCAGCATCTTTGCATTAATCTTTTGCTTTTGGATTCACTGCATACCTGTTTACTCTAGTTTTACTGGAGGTCTCTGCATGCATTCCAGCTGTAATCACGGCTGAATGATTCCCTCACCAATCCTGGTTCCACTTCAGGAACACTGTCAGCAGTGCACACAGCACCCAGTCCATCCATCTGTGTAAAGAGATAATGTAATTCTAAGACAATATTTAACATTGTGGGATGAGGCATAAACTCAATATGCTTTCAGGCAGAGTAAAAAAAAATATGTGCCCCATCTCATTAATCACAATAAGAAAGGGATGGGGCAGATACCCAGGCCGGTGCTGTTCCTCCAAGTTAATCTGTCTTAATACCAAGCCCTTGATAAAAAGAATGCCTGTGTCATTGTCCTGCTTGTTTGATGGCAATTTACATTGGGGGAGCTTAAGATTTATGAAGTAACAAGAACCTCTGAGTAATAAAACCTTGAGTGATCCATGCTGCGTTTGGAAGTCACTTCTACTGCAAACACTCTCTGGGGATGAAACTTCAAGAGAAGGATTTCAAGAGAAGTTATGCATTTATAAAACTGATCTTTTACAAGTGCTTATTGGGTTCATTCATTCATCCATTCATTCAGCAAATCTTAACTAGGCATTAACTCTGTACAGAGCTCTGTTAGGGGTTTGGGGACCATCAAAGAAGCCGGCAATGGTCTGTACCCTCAAGGGACTCGCATTAGGGAAGTTGTGACTCAAATTCAGTACTAAGGGTGCTGCATGGACTGTATGCTTTGCAAGGGCAGGGATGATGCCTGTTTTATTCTCCAGCACGTACCTGTGCCTGTTACAGGACCTGGCAAAGAGGAGCTCATTAAAAATTTGTTAAATGATAAGTGTCCATCAAGAGATAAATAGATAAACAAAATGTGGTACAATGGAATATTATTCAGCCTTGGAAAGGAAGGAAATTCTGACACCTGCTACAATGTGTGTGAACCATGAAGACATTATGCTAACCAGACACATAAAGACAAATACTATACGATTCCACTCATGTGAGGCACCATATGGACAGAAAGTAGAATGGTAGCTACCCAGGGCTTGGAGTAGGAGGGAATGGGGAGTGACTGCTTAACTGGTACGAAGTTTCAATTTTGCAAAATGAAAAATGTTCTAGAGATGGATGGCAGTGATCATTGCACCACAGTGCAAATGAACTTCGTGCCACTAAACTATACACTTTAAATGGTTGAGGTGGTATATTTTACGTTATGGATATTTTACCACAATTTAAAAAAATGTTTTCGAAAGGGCTAGCAAGAAGTCCAGAGAGAGCTTGAGGCAACAGATGAAATGGAGCTTTCCACAGAGATGAGGCCATTGAGGGGAACCTGTACTTTCCCTGGGAAGGAGGAAGAAGAGGGCATGGAGCAGTGCTAAGGACACCCCCTGGGCATCCTCCAAGGAAAAGAGGCCACGGGAAGAGTGGTGAGAATTTGCAGGAGCAGCAAACCAGTAAGGACATGGAAACGAAGCGTCAGAGAGTTTCAAGGACGGTTCTTTCAAGGATGACAGCAGTGTGCAAAGGCCTTTGGCTTTGACAAGTAAAAGGTAAGAGATGACCTCTGGTAGAGCATCTCCAGAGAATTGTCGGCATGGAAGTGAGGCTCACAGGATGAATGCCAAGTAAATGGGGAATAAGACATTGACATTCAGTAGTGAAGGAAGGGGAATTATGGTGGGGACTTGAAAGAATCAGTGGAGAGGAGAGAAGGAAGACTTAGCAAGGGACAGAGGGACTGAAAGAAGAGATGTTCTAGAAGGATCCAGAGGGCTTGGAAGGATGAACTGGGGGAGTTCTTCTCCCCATGAATCAGAGGTCAGTATAAGAAGATGAGAGAAGAGAGGTGTCAGGAAAAAGCAAGGGGAAGAAGAGGGCATTGAAGGGCTCCTAGGGGACAGCCCAGTCTCCCTTCTCAGCAATGCAGGAAGCAAGATCAAGTGCTGATAGTGGGAAGACAAGAATATGCCAGAAAGGAGGTGGGGAGTTTGGGACTGGGGTTGTGTGGATGTGGTAGGGAGCAAATCAGAGATGAGCAAAGCATTAGATCCAGCTGAGACCAGAGCCCCTGCGTATGCAAGGATCCCAGCAGGCCTGGAGACATGGCAGCATTGGGCTCCTGGTAGCCTGAAGGAGAAGAGCGAAGGGAAGATTTAACCAGGTGGGGATGGATGAGACAGGGTCAGCACAGGCCAGAGGGACATGCTTCTGTAGGGTAGGCAAGACCGTGAATGGCACTGATGTCCATGAAGTTCCTGGATGACAAGGAAAGCAGGGAGCAGGGAGGAGGTGAAGTCAGGGACTAGAGCACATGATGAGGGTAAAGGGATGGTTCCTGAAAAAAAAAGTCTAGACCAGGTAGAAGAAACAGAATAGGTGGCCATTGTATTAGTTCTGAGATTAGGTAATTTATAAAGGAAAGAGGTTTAATTAGGTCATGGTTCTGCAGGCTGCACAGGAAGTATAGCAGCTTCCACTTGGCTTCTCAGGAGGCCTGAGGAAACTTAGAATCATGGCTGAAGGCAAAGGGAGAGCAGGCATCTTGCATGGTAGAGCAAGAGCAAGAGAGGTAGCAGGGAGGTGCCACACACTTTTAAACAACCAAACGTCATGATAACTCACTCACTCACTATCACAAGAACAGTACCGAGGGGATGGTGCCAAACCTTTCATGAGGATTCCACCCCCATGATCCAGTTGCCTCCCACCAGGTCCCACCTCCAACACTGGGGATTACAATTCCACATGAGACTTGGGTGGGGGACACTGATCCAAACCATATCAGCCATCAAGGAACTCGGGGGTTGGAAATCATGGCCAAGGAGCCACTGTGGGGAAGGAGCCATGCTGAGGAGCCGTGTTGAGGAGGAGTGGGCACCATCCAAGCTTGAGTCTAGGAATGGTGAGACCCAAGTGTGTGGGGGTGTCACAATGTCCCCAGTGTTGGTGACTGGGTGATGAGATGGGGACAAGTGTTCCATGAATAAGAAAAGCAACCACTGGGGAGGAAAGAGCAGGGGAAGGAGAGGGGAAGGTGTACTTGGCTGGCAAGGGTGACAAGAGGAAGGGCCTGCTGAAGCTGGAGTCACATCTATGGCTAGGAAGACACCTGGAGGCACTGCAAGACTCACTCAGTCAGGAAGACGTGGGCTGGCAGCAGAGGGAACTCCATGCAAGATGGTTCATGGTGGGTGAAAATGAGTCCACCTGGGGAGAAATGAGGGTTGGAAGAGGAGAGCTGGGGTTTGGATTTTCAGCCTGAGCAATAACGATGAACAATCTGATAAAGAGATTGGCTGGAGGGAGGTGAGAGGGTCCAGAGAGTGGAACCAGGGAGACATGTGGGAGAAAAGTATCTGAACTTCAAGTATTTGTAAAACTAGTCAGCCCTCAACCTGAACTTAGAAGACCCTAGGAGCTGGGTGCAGTGGCTCATGCCTGTAATCCCAACACTTTGGGAGGCCAAGGCAGGGGGATCACTTGAGGCCAGGAGTTCAAAACCAGTCTGGCCAAAATGGTGAAACCTTGTTTACTAAAAATACAAAAAATTAACTGGGCATGGTGGTGCACACCTGTAATTCCAGCTACTTGGGAGGCTGAGGCACGAGAATCACTTGAACCCAGGAGGCAGAGGTTGCAGTGAGCCAAGACCATACCACTGCACTCCAGCCTGGGTAACAGCAAGACCCTGTCTCAAAAAAAAAACAACCCTGGAGAAGGACCCTCAAGAAATACTCAGATGTTGGATTCTCAAATGCCACAAAACCGGGGTGAGGAACGTGTATCTTGGGAATGGAGAACTCCTGCTTCTAATTTGTAGGACTGCCAGGCAGGCCACCACGGGTCTCATTCCAACTACCACCAGCCAGCTTCATGAACTTAACTAACAAGCCGTTTCTTTTTGATGGGGAGGAGAGGTTTACTCTGAGGCTTGGACTCCTTTTCTGCAAAATGGGAGTGTTTGGAGTAGGTGATCTTCTAGCTTCCAAATGCTGTACTCCTGTGAATCTGTGTCCTTGGCTTTTTCATGCCACCGTGTCTGACTGTGCTCAATTACAGTGATGATCCAACTCCACACTCTCCCCACTGGTGGGATGAATAGACACTCATTAGGAAAAAGTGAAAGCCCTTGGTTGAATAATAATGTCATTTCACACTTACCTCAGTCAGGGCGGCTGTGAGCACAAACAGCTCCTTCTTGTAAATTAGAAAAAGCCCCTCTGCTCTGGGCAGACAAATGAGCAAATGAGCAAAGATGTACGAGCAAAAGGCCACGGCTTGGCAAGTGGAGCCTGGCTCCATTGGGGCCCCTCTGCTCCCCTCAGCAGAGTGTTCCAGAGCAGGCCCAACCTGTACAACTGCACCCAAGACCCTGATTTCAACCCTCAAGGCAATAGACGTGGCACTGATGGTGTCTCCAGTACTCCCATTTTACAGATGAAGTCAAGACAGAGAAAGCATCAGTAATTTCCTCTATATCTCATAGGCCCTCCACCCACATACCAAGACCCTACGGGCTTTAGATTTTGAAAAAAAAAAATCACATTTCAAAATTTTATTGTTTCATTTTTGCATATTTATCATCAATAAGTGTATTTCCTTGCCTAAGTAGCCTGACAAATAATGAAGGATATCTCCCAACCTCCTCCCGCCAACCCAGTCACTGTGCCTCCCTTTCAATTTTTTAGGTCATATTTGGGCATTAATCATATCACCCACAGTCAAAATGCCATCTCATCTGGAAGGAATAGAGCTGCAATATTGGGAGAGCATAGAATAAATACTGAGACTCATAATTCTTTATCATACTCTCAGCTCCCATATGCACCTACTGAAATGCATTTGGCCAAATGAGAGGGGGGGAGAGGAAGAAATGAATCCTAACGAAGTTAGTAGTAATGGCATTAGAAATTGTATTTTGACTTATACTATTATTACTTATTATAAGTAATAGTATTATAACAATATCAAGAGTTCTCAATTAGTTTTGTATCTTTTGGACTTAAGAAGAAAGAAAAGAATTTAAATTTACTTTTTGGACCAGGAGAGCAATAATCATTTTATGACTATATTCATTTTCTTAGCCTCACATGAAAAAGGTGACCAGGGACTAGTTATAACAAATGATCATGCCTTCTTTTTCAAGGCACCCTACATGACCGAAACAATATGATTTGTTGAGTTCCCATGTGAGCAGAATATTGAACCTAAAAGGAAGAAAAAGATTCTGTCTTCAAGGGATTTGCCCTCTTGATAGGAATGCAGCGCCTGGACACACAAAAGAATTATAATGAGTTTTGCAAAGATTTACAAATTACCATTGAGTGCTGATTAGCAAAGAGCAACAGAGCATGAGTCTGTGTGGAGTTTAGAGAGGAGAGGAGGAAGGAGAGTGAGCTGAGGTCAGTGGGGATGTGTGTGCTGCTGGGAGCCCTGGTGCACTCGGTAGCAAGCACCATGCTGACCTAGACCAAGGTTCTGTTCATATTTGAGCAATGAATTGAGGCTGAGCATAGGCTGGTGGTAGGGAGGGAGCCAGGTATTGCCAACCAAGGGAGTGGTACGCAGACCTGGAGAACATTCACAGGGCTCTGGTGGAAGAGCCTGTGATGACCACAATCGTCAGACTTTTTTTTTTTTTTTTCTTTTTGAGACAGAGTTTCACTCTTGTTGCCCAGTAGGGAGTGCAGTGGCACTATTTCGGCTCACTGCAACCCCTGTCTCCCATGTTCAAGTGATTCTGCTGCCTCGTCCTCCCTAGTAGCTGGGATTACAGGCGCCCACCACCATGTCCAGATAATTTTCATATTTTTTAGTAGAGACGGGGTTTCACCATGTTGGTCAGGCTGGTCTCAAACTCCTAACGTCAGGTGATCCACCCGCCTCAGTCACCCAAAGTGCTAGGATTACAGGCGTGAGCCACCACACCCAGCCTCATCAGGATTTTAAGATGGTGAATCTATAGTGCCTGGAATGTGATGATGATTGTGGTCATTGTTCCAGGTGCTGTGGATTCACTATCCTGAAATCCTTACAACAACCTTCTTGAGCAGTGACAGCAAATGGATATCAGCCGGTATGCCAACCCCATTTGGTTGGCAGTGGTTGCTTGGCACATGGTGTAGGTTGCATCCAGACTTGATGAGGAAGGGAGCCATGGTGGCTACTGGGGTCTTCCATGGGCAAAGTGTGATGGTATACATGGCAAATATTTGTCATCTCTATTCTAAGAGATTTCCCTTGATTAGATTATAAAACCTGAAGTAAGTGATTTTCATAAACTTATATATAATTGCTTTATTATGAAGCTAGGAGAAGATCATATTAGAAAAAGTTATCTCTTCCTCAAGGCATTTTTTTTCATTTGTTGTAAAATTGTCATAATATACTAAGTTTAACAAAGCCAGCCACTCTACTACTATCCTCTGGAAAACTGTCATTAAAAAACATAAAGATCTATAGCATTGATGATGCAAATACCTTAGATGTGGCATCCTGTGCAGGACACAGCCTGCACCGTCATATGCAGTTACCCTGAACCAAGTGTGAATCTAGTTTGTCTGTATTAGTTCCATGAGCCCACACTGCCTAATGAAAAAGTGAGTGAGTTGTGGAGGAAAGGCAGTACATTTTTATAAGACTTTAACATTTTGACAAATAAGTTTGGATCTGATGTAATAAGCAATGAGCAAAAAGGCTGTTTATAAGCATATGCTATCCTACGTTCGGATATTTATAGATTGAATAGCTATAATCTTTTGCATTTTGTAAAGAACATTACAGTGTTTAAAAATACTTCAGATAACTTATTTCATTTGATCCCTACATGGCTATAGTCTATTCCTGAGCAGAGAACTGACATGGGAAAAGGCAGGCCACAAAGGGAGGGGGATCTCAGCATAGGAGTTCTATAAAACATTCCTCTTTTAGAAAAAATGTGAGGTTGTGCTCTTTTCCTCAACTAGGTTAGGATTCTCTTAACTAAAACTGAAATGTGCATTTCATTATTTAATTTATCAGCATCTCGAGTAGACTTGCTAAATCATAGCTCCATTCATTGGATGTGCCAGCAATAATTAATTACACTGAAACCTCCTGACAGCATCTTCCAGGGACCAAGAAGAAAAGAGAAAAATCTGGGTCAATGTTCTACATATTCATGATAGTCTTAGTCAGCTTTAGGCCTGGCTTTCTCTCTAATTGAGTAACTTTGGGTAAGTTACTTCCTGCGTTTCCTCCTCTGTCAAAATAAGGAATAGATTATCTTTATCACTCAAGGTCCCAGGAAGAAAGAGATGGCACATTCAAATTGGATAATTTGAGGTGAGTCTAATCAGGGAGATTCTTTACAAAGGTGTGGGTAGGGTAAGAAAACCACCAGGGCTAGTAACTAGCACTAGTATGCCAGGGCTAGTAACCATCACTAGCCCAGTCCTGAGTGGGGAAGGTGTGATTGCTAGAATCCAAAGGGAGAAGAGTTTTGTAGAGAAGGTTGTCTTGAGAGGGGAAGAGACCTTGACTCGGGAACATACTGTGCAGTGCCACAGGAAAGGAACTAGAGAGATAAACACTCCAATGCCACCCTCCACTCTTGCTCTGATCTCCTATGGTGTTCCCATTGGCCAAACACAACCAGAAGCCAGAGAGCCAGGGAGGCAGGATGCACCTCATCCCCTTCAGCCTCCCACAACACGAAGCAGGCAGGGAAGGAGCAGGGAGCAGAGCTGGGGTAGGCAGGAGGGAGCTGGCACACTTCCTAAGTCCACCCCAGCTCTGTGAACATACTTCATGCACATTAAACATCCTGTTCTCTTCAAGATGCCAAATGTTAGATGTCTTAGAAGAATTATTATTATTATTATTTTTTGAGTAGAGAACATGCTAGCATCTTGGGTCAAAGCATCATAAAGCACAGTCTGCTATCGCAGGTGAGTGATATCTATGTTTTGAATGAATAAAGACATGAAACAAACAAAATAGTCTCTTCTGAGGTCTAATAGTGAGGAACTAAGAGACTCTATGTGCAACATACACATGCATGCATACACACACACACACACACACACACACGAGTCTCTAAAGGGCTTTGAGCTTCTCACAATAGCATGGAATTTACTAGGCAGGAAGTCAATCCTGGGACTCCAGCCTTGAGACAAAACACATCAAGGCATCGAAAGTGTCCTATTGTAATGCCACCTCAAAGGCCAGGCAGACCTGGAATCCAAGGATACTAGGCCTGGGAATGACTTGAAGGAGCAGCTAGCACAATGTACCCCTTTATGTTCCAGGCTGGGTTACCTCAAACTGCAGAGGGGCTGGACCTGCCAGGCACCCACCCAGAGGGGGCAGCACCTGTGTTGAAGCCGTCTACAGCTGTCACTCCCCCACCCACCCCTTAAGACTCACTGTCTCACTCATAGGATCATGGCCCTCATGAGTGTGGGAAAGTTTGCTGTTTTAAAGATCTCAGAGCCCCAAACTGAGTGGGCCTTCTAAAGACCCTCATTCACCAAGCTCTCTGTAGTGTTAGCATCTGCCTGTCATCCCAGATTTCTCCCGCGTCTCCTGTCTCATTTTTAAAAATTCTGCTCTCCCTCACCATGAACAGAGACCCAGAGCAGATCAGTACCAGGTCTGGAGGCCTCAAAGCTTGAGGCTGTTCTCTTGATACTATTATTATCACAAATCATAATAGAAACAAAACTGCCATTTATATACTGCACCTTCTGGGTGCCAGGCTCTGAGCCAGGAAATCCAAATACCTAATCTCATCTAAGCCTCCCAATCACATTGGTGGATCTAAGCCACACATCTAAGCCTCCTATCACATTGGTGGATTCTGCTTCTTATTGCCCGTAGGAGGACCCTTAGACAGGTCCTCAGACACTGAGCAACCTGCCTGAGGGCCCAAGACAAGTTAGTGGAGAGCCAGTATATCTTTCTGCATCCACCCCACTGTGTCTCCTCCTCTCTGTCAGAATTAGACATGGAAGGGTGAAAGAGCCTTCTCCTTCATCGTGCTTGGGGCCATTTCATCCTGACAGTCCTGGCCTTGCAAAGAGGGCCTCACTGGGCTGTCTCACCAACCAAGTCCTAAGGGCTTCGCATGGGATGTCCCAGGGAGCCTATTCACCTGCTTCCAAAGTGCTCTCTAGAAGACAGAAAGGAACTAACATTGACCGAGGGCACACCTGTGTGCTTGCTGCACTAGACAGGCCTCATCACTTAATCCTCCCACAACCTCTGGAAGTAGGAATTATTATCCCCATTATACAGATGAGGAAACTGAGACCTACCCAAAGAGTAAAGTGTGAAGTCAGTTTTGTTTTGAAAGCCAGTGTTCTTTTCACTGCATGCCACTCCCTCAGAGAATAAAAGAGAAAACAGGAAGGCTAGACAGAGCATCCTAGTCAACCTCTCAGTGATGCAGGGACCTCCTAGAAACATCCTAACAAGGACTCGTTTTGTTATGGAACAGACAGTTCATTCTGTTATGGGACATCTGGAGAAAACACAATACATGACTCTCTGATGTATACGCCTTTGGCCTTGGCTGAGTTGTGGGGCAGAGTTTGGGGATGAGGCGAAATTAGGACCCAAAACAGCGGAGTAGTTAAGGCAACTGGAGATGCCCAAATCGCAAGAATGAGTTACCCAGGTGGAGCCATTTGAAAATCCAATGGGCTATAGCCATCCAGTCTTCATCCCAGTGTCGGAAAAAAATGTGAGACAGGACAGGGCAGAGGACAGAGAGACACCAATCCACACTCCTTGCTATTGACACTCAAGTAACTGTAAATCCACTTAATACTGTTATCAACTAATCCACATCTATCATATTAC
Organism: Hylobates moloch; assembly: GCF_009828535.3. NCBI lineage: Eukaryota > Metazoa > Chordata > Mammalia > Primates > Hylobatidae > Hylobates > Hylobates moloch. Next base: position 29,233,101 of record NW_026652288.1, on the reverse strand, counting down.
TCAAAAGGACAGCAGGAGAGATTTCATCAAAAGCTGAAATGAGATGCATGCTCTCCACTGCATTCCTCGACCTGCCAAGTGCCAAGCCTATCAGAAGAGAAAACGAGATTGGCTTGTCTGCTTGATTCTGAGTTTACCCACAGTGGCTTTTCAATGATTCCTGCATTCTTTTCTAAATACTCCCATACCATCTGGTTAGAAATCTGTTTTTAAATTTGTTCGAGGATCTATGCCAATATTACCACTATGAAGTTGATTTTTTGAATCAAAACAGTTACCTACATCTAATCTGCAACCAGCATCTGCATAGCTGGAAAGCCATGGGTTCCATCCCTAGCTTAGACAACCAAACCCTTGATGTTATTTACATCTGCTCTCAAAAATCATCTTTAAGAATCCTTACGAACAGCAGGAGGAAGTTCCTCATCCATATTCTTGGCTTTTTTCTTATCAGGCAGAACTACTGGACCAAACTGAAGTCATCAAACTTGAGCTAAGCACCTACTGACTGTGTGCAGAAACAGCTAGGCCCTGGAGATATCCAGCACTGAATAGGGTCCAATGCGGGACAATATGGAGTCTATGCTTTAGGCCCTGATTCCCTCTTCCCAGTCCTAATGACTTTCTCTCACTCTTTTTAAGCAATCCTCACCCAAGCCATCAAGGGCCTTCATCCTTGTCTCTCTTCTTATAAGGTCAGGCACTATATTTTATTTCTCAGTGCATCCCCAGTGGCTAGCTCTATGTCTTCCATGGAAAACACACTCAAATACACACTTGTAACAATGATGACAATGTTGATGATGGGTTGCAGCAAGACACAGCCTAAAGATAAATGAATCTCTGATTCAGAAAGAAAGGGTTATGGAAACACATTAAATATAGTGTTGTCAATTAATATGATTACGTATTAAAGCAGGCCCTACAATACTGTAATTGGTAATGGTAACCATCGCATATTCTTTGAACCAGGCCCAGGGTGATATTTTTCATGATTAGCTTTTGATTAATCCTACTAGATAGATACTTCATTTACAGTCTATACATTTGTTCTTAAGGATTTAATTGATTGTGCAATTTGTAAGTATTAGAATTGCTGTTATGTAAATGAATTTTCAGCATCCAATTCACCTTTAAGGTAATTAAATTAAGTGTGGTTAGTTAAGAACATTAGATATCTGTGAAAAGTGCCCGAGAAAAATTTGTTTTGCTTAGAAGAGGAGAAGGCCTGGTAGGTTTCTCTTCTCTCATTTTGTGCTTCTCTCTGAGCCTGGGTTCTCAGCACTCCCTGCCCCTTTAGTCACTGCCTTCTTGCCTCTCCTGCTGGCACTAACTAATTTGTCAGTTAAAGAAGGACACACGTTGAGTGAAAGTAACAACCTGTTTCATTAACAACCTCAGCTGCTTCCAAGAGAAGCCAGAGGGACTGGCATTCCTTGCTGAGACACTCCTCTCCTCAATTTGTTGAATTGTTTTCCAATTTTGTCCGAATAATGTTGCTCGTGGTATGTGTATTCAACATCAATTTTAGAATCAAAGCTCAGTTGTCAGGTCTAGTAGATCAGGGAACTGAACTTACCCTTCCCTGCCTGCTGGATGAATAAGGAGAAAAGTCTCCTTTTCATACATAGTTGCATGGGATAGATGGAGAGTAGAGACAGCATGGAATTTTGAGGTACACAGGCTTGACTTTCAATTCAATTCATTCATTCATGCAATCAACACATACTTACTGAGTACTTATTATGAACTCGGTCCTGTTCTAGGCACTCTGAGAGACACTAATAGATCAGCCACGGAAACCTGACTCTACAGGGGCTTTGAGCCCACACTCCATATCTGACTAACCACATAAGACATTAGACATGTTTCTTCAGTTCTCTGAGCCTCAGTTTCCTGATCCATAAAATGGGAATATAAGGAGTAAAACTTTTAAAAGAATAAAATAAGATTATGCTTATTAAGGACTTATAGCATAGTTCTTAATTTGGGGACCATGGATCCTTAGAGGACCCTGGAAAGAATTGAGGAGCCTGTGAACGTGGATGGAAATAATGACAGTTTTATTTTGATTACTTCTAACTGAAATGTAGCATTTCTTCCATTGTAAATGCAGGTAAAAATTTACTACTACTATAGTAATAGGAGTCTATGTGATTTTGTTAGTAATAGAGATCGCATGACAGCTGTTGCAGACATCTTGAAATACTGCTGAAGCTCATCACTACATCAAAATTACAGATGTTATTAGACCTGCCATGAGATGGTTATTTCATGTGTTTATAAACAAACACATATATTATTGCAGCATAACTTTTTAATAACTATATTTCAGTATAACTGGTTTCCTTTGTAGTTTTACATGTTTGAAAACATTACTCTGGGGAATCTATGTGCTTCACCAGTCTGCCAAAAAGGCCCGTGGCATCCATAAAATCCAAGGTCCTGATTTAGATGTTGTCAAACACAGTGGTTCTCAAAGTTGAGTATGTGTTGGAATCCCCTGAGGGGTCTGTTAAAACATAAATTGCATTTCCCCCTCCCCACACCCACCATCACCTCCCAAGTCTCTGACTCTAGGCTAGAACGAGACCTAATAATTTGCGTTTCTAACAAGTCCCCAAATGATGCTGATGCCGCTGATCTAGGGACCACACTTTGAGAACCAGTGGCCTAAGTATATAACAAGTATTTAAACCCATTTTTCCCCAACATTGACCTGGCACATGAACACTTTCCGATTATTGGAATGCCACTAAATGATCCAGTACAGCATATTAACACACCATCTGACTCTGCTAGCCTGGCCACGCTGAGTGTTAGCCCCTCCTCCGCCCAAGGCCAAGGTCATATGACCCTGCTGGGCTGCTTGCAGCCTCAGCTCTTCCCTATCTCTAGCTCCAGCTCTGACTTGGCACGGACAATTTCAGAAGTACTGAATATTCTGGGATTTAGCATCAAGGCATACTCACTGCCTAGCCAGCTGTAACCCTTTGTCCCTTGTCCCCAGGGATGGTACCTAGCTTCTGCTTTATTCCACCGCACATGAATCCCTGGCCCATGCCCTAGTTCCTGTAAGTCAAGAGCCTGTCCCCATGTTCCAGGTTTGGAGTCCCTGCCAGCATGTGGTACAACAACCATGTTTCTGCTACCTAAAGATTTTCCACCTTCCTGCATTTGTGAGCATTGCCTGCTGTTGGCTTTCTTGTTGACATACTTCTTTCTTTTGCAGGGCCACTTTCCCTTCATAACACCTGCCTAACCAGCTGTCTAGGGCCATGTCCTTCAGACACCAGATCCTAGGCCTTTCCAGGGCTCAGCACCTGAGACAGCTCTTCATCCCTAGAATAGGCTTCTTGGGTCCAGGCTCCAGGATGTCTCCTCCTCATGGAATTCACTGTAAAACACTGCTTCATGCCTTAAATAACACATTTTTCATGCTTTGCTATTTGGGGCAGTATTGAGCATCAGATTAATAGAACATTTTTGGAGGGCCAGGCGCAGTGGTTCACACCTGTAATCCCAATACTTTGGGAGGCCAAGGTGGAAGAATCACTTGAGCCCAGGAGTTTGAGACCAGCCTGGGCAACATTGGGAGATGCTGGCTCTACAAAAAAATTAAAACTTAGTTGGGCAAGGTGGTGCGCACCTGTAGTCCCAGCTACTCAGAAGTTTGAGGTGGGCAGATCGCTTGAGCCCAGGAAGTCGAGGCTCACTGTGATCACACCACTGCACTCCAGCCTGGGCAACAGAGCAAGACCTTGTCTCTAAAATAATGGTAATAATAATAATATAACATCCTAGGATGAGCTTATACTTGTAGTATATTGAATTCGATTAATCATTTATTGAGCATCTATTAAGTACTAGGCATAATGCCAAGCCTTAGGGATAGAAAGTCAAAAACTAAGATACAGACCTTGTTTTAAGAAATGCATAGGCTAATATGAGACGTAAACATGTAAGTAAGTAATTGAGGGCTCTTTTCATGTCCTCTGTGTATTCATTTGCATAGTTCTGCTCTAGTTAGTCATTCATCACTAATTCTGATTTAAGTGGACTATTTTTAGATCCTGACAATGATCACTTTGGGGTTCTCCTTTGGCAGAATCTTTTAGTTCTTTTGCTTTCTTTTCAGAGCTTGTGGCCCCATTCACTCCCCCAGTGATTACTGGTGCTGAGTTGGCTAATAAAGTGATAAACCACTTCTTTGCTCTACAAAACCAAAGTAACAAACTTAGACAAAGACAACAGCCTTCCTAGGTGGAGGAAGACCAGGCTGTGATCACAAGTGTTTGACTAACTTTATTTTCTGCTAAGCCTACCTGGTATTCCCACTTCCCATCCCCTCATCTCCCTTTGAACATACACCGTGGTTATGGAGTTCCACTGGGACTGAGTAATTTGAAGTTCTCCCCATACTAAATAAGAGATGAAGATCATGAGTACATGGTGAAGGAAAAGAATGTTACACATCATTTTTCCATTCTTTGATTTTTTTTCAACCAACTTCAGTGAAATTTATGAAATATGACCATGAAAGCTATCTGGATTCTTACCAATATTATCTGGTCCATGTCAATCCTACCACTCCACTACCATCAGTCATGCCTGGGAAACTGCTTGATATACCCTGAACTAGCGCTGTTCTACTCCAGTGCTGCTGTAATTAATTAGACGTTTAGGAGAGCTGGTGAGTCACCGGTGTTTGAGTCTCAGTTTGGGGGTTAGGGAATGACCCCACCATTCTGCTGCATATAACAGTGTGATGAAACACTGCTTATGTAATAAGAAGTAAGCACCTGGTGGAACATGGTGACAGATTATTAAGAAGTAAATAGCAGGAACTTGTCAGTTGCCTGAAAAGCAGGCTGTGAAACTAAATGAATGCAAATAATTTAATCATCCACATAGGCATATATAAATAGCACATGCTTTGTCCAGAGAACTGTTCTGGGGTTACCTACAACTGCATATGAGATGAACCCAGCTGCTATGAAGTTAAGTCAGATAAGGCAGACAGAATGTAAAGGGATGTTAGTGCTTTTCTGTGTACACATACATATGTGTATAACTAGTATAAAAGAGTCCAACAGAAAAAAAAAATAACAACCCAAGAAAATAAACTGAGCAGAGAAACCCAAAGTAACTCCAACCACACACTGGGCCCCTCTTTCTTTGGATTTGAGCTGAGCTCCAGGAACAAACACAGGATAGCAGGCAGGCTTTGGAGAGAGGGAGATGCATAAGCTGTGAGTTCTCAATCTGGTGCCATCTATGGCCTTGGTTCTGTCTCGGTAAAATGACAACTAGCTCAGTAAATGGGTGGTAAATTAAATGAAATAATGTTTAATACTTAGTAAGGTGACTGATAGCAGGCATTGAATAAATGTCTTCTTCTCATCATCTAACCCTATATTTTTGTTAGGAAACAGCCTTAAAGCAGCTGAGTTGCTCAAAGTCACACAGTTGTTAAGCTACAGAGATAGGACTTCAACCTTGAATCTGATGCTTTGTGTACTACCCCACGTTGCTTCTCATTTCACATTTTGACAGATTAACCAACTCAAAAAGAATCCTTTTTTGATATCAAAGTTGGACCACCTTTCCACAAACTCTAAGCTAGCACTTGGAAAAACAGTCCCTCCTTATTGTCTAAAGTGAATCCTATCTCCTCAGCTCTGTGGCCACAGACAGCTGTCTGGGGTGTGGGGGTTCCCTTTCACACTGCTCTCCCACCACAGGCTCAGTCGCTGTCCTCTCTGCAGCCCAGCTCTCGTAGGAAGCATCCATTCAAGCTCCCCTACATGGTCATCTGTTTATTTCAGTCCCTTTTGGACCATGATCCCAAACTGGCAATTCTTAGAAATCCAATTTTGTCTACTTTTTTGATGACTCTAAAGTGCAGAAAGTTAGAGTATTGCTTTTTAATTAATTCTACTTTCCAGAAGCTCAAAGTGCATAGTCCTGCTTCCTGAAGAAAACGATCCCCTCTTACTCTTCTGGAAACATTGATACAGGTCAGTTAGTTAGCATTGTATTCACCATTGTTACCCTTTTAGGACTCCACTTTAGAAAAGCTTACATTTTTAAAAATTGCTATCATTTAATTACATAGGCAGTTGACTTAAGCTTTATTTTTTTCCATTAAATGAAAATTAAATTAAGCTCATTATTGTATTAGACAAGCATTGATTGTGCCCACTTTGGTTTTAATTAAATGCTACTATTCATTATTTCCTCCTCTGTAGTGCTTTTAATTTTCTTTGGTATATAATTTGGGGTAAGCACAATATCAGTAAATTATCCCTCATAAATAATATTCAAAGAGAAAGACAAAACACACCGTGAAAGCAATTTGAAGGTATTTGCTTCTTGTTTTTAATTTACTGGTAGGATATTTATCAGTGAATATTTTTCCATGTTGCTCCTTTGTTATAAAACAAGGCATGCCCATATCTCTCTTAAGCAGCTCTGACTTTCGCAGTTAATGGCTGACTTCAAGACGTCATTGATCTTAAAAATGTGCTGACTTTATGTGCAACACTGAAGTTATGGTCCAGGGGATAGGTGTTTGAATTTAAGTCTAAGAACATTATCAGAAAGGTTCAGAGAAATGCCCAGAGAAGCTTATTTCGTTTTCTCTTTAACATTTATGAAGCACTCATTTCATACCAAACAGTCTCTGGGGTACTGGAAATGCAGGAATGATAGAGAACTACAGTCTCTGTCCTTCTGCTGCTTGTATTCTAAAGGGTAAGAGATAATATACTACATACCTTTCCTCATCCACCAAGAAAACAAGATTCTCCATTATTAATTTGGTGACTGTACCTAGGCCATTATTTTGCAAATCTAGACTTTGAGGAAGATGGTGTATTTTGCACTACTCTGCTCTAAATACAGCACAAGGAGAGGTAACATGGGAATGACATAACTGTCCTGAACAATAGAGACACTGTGTTTCCATCTCTCAGACCCAGAACAGAAATGGAAACTAGCAAGCAGATCAAGCTGCAGGCCAGCTGAGCTCTGGGGCAGGAAGCAGTCCATACAGCCAGGAATTTGGCCTCTGTGTGGTACATACTTCTAAGGATGACCAGCCAAGCTGAAAGACCAGGGCCAGGATCAGTGCTTGCAGCCAGGGTTCCCATGAGATCAGCTCCCACAACCATAAAAAGGATCCTAAAAAAATGCCACTGAGGCCACTGTTTTTCGCAAGCTGCAGTCCTAGGAGCGATGTCTTATGACTCAGACCTGAGCCAAACTGCCCAGAGATTGAATCTGGTTCTGACCTTGAGGGGGGACCAAACAGAGGCAACATAAACAGCCAGACAGGAAGGGGTGAGCCTGGCTGGGGAAGGGGAGGACCTGTAAACAAACACCCATCAAGCAAAAGGAGCCTAGCCTTCAAGTACAAAATTCCAAAATGTAAAACTCGGCCAAGAAAGAAAGCCAAAAACCAATCATTCACATATGAATCCTCTTCAGATTAATAGAAATTTTTATACCAGCCTGAATAAACTTTCAAATGAATACATTTAAGATATACTTGAATAGATACAGGAAGGAAATCTTTTGTTTAAAAAAAGCCAGAAGTTATGAAACAGAATCAGGCTGAAATGAAATGAGAACGGGTAGATATGGAAAAGAACCAATTATACATATTAGAAATACAAAAGATGGTCACTAAAAATAAAATCAAAATGAATTAAAAATAGGTCTGAAAGTGTCAGCTCAGCAGATAAGATGAACTCTGGGATGGTCTTGTTCAAATGGAAAATTAGAGGATTAGAATATCCATTGGTGGTTACTCAGAATGCAGCAGAGAGATTGTCTAAATATTTGAAAAAGTGGTTTAGAGACATGGAAGATAGGTGCTTAGATATAGTCTAACAGGGCATCAGAAGAGGAGATTGGAAGAGATGGAGGAGAATCAATACTTGGGAAAATAATTTGAGTATTCTCTAGAACTGAAGAAGGACAGAATTATTTAGATAAAAGGTTCACTCCAAGTAGGCAGCAGGATTAAGAAACATCTACTCTTAGACAAATTATCGTGAAACTTTACATTATCAAAAGTAAAGAAAAAAAAACACCAAAAGCTAGTAGAATACTTTTTAAAGGGATTACCTATAATCAGAAAGACATCCAACCTGTCATTAGCAACAACAAAAACAACAGAAAACAGTAGATCAGTACTTTCAAAGTGCTGACAAAGAGGCGTTGTCAACATAGAATTTTGCAGTCACTTAAAGTAGTGTTAAGGAATAACGTACAAATAAAGATGTTTTCAGACTTATCAGGACTAAGAGAGTTTAAAATTTATAGATCTCATGAAAAGACTATTCAAGATGTATTTCTTGAAGAAAAAAACAAATTTAAAGGGAAGGTATATAAAACAAGGTACAATAGGTAGCACTAAAATGAATAAATTTGGTTGGTAAATGTTTAAACATTACAATTAAGCATTAATTACAAGAAATGATTTAGGGTAACTAAAAATTATGAAACTAAAACACTAGAAAAAAAACAAAATTGGAAGTGGTGTTCAGTCTGCACTTAAAGCTTGCTAAATTCCATGTTTTGAGGGGAAGAAGAATAGAAATACTTTTTTAAAAAAGTAAATTTAGCTTTTCTTAGAAACTAACTAAAGTATATATGTAAAATTTAAGATTGTTTCAGAGAATAGAGAGATAATCTATAACTTTCAAACTAGCTGAGGAAACAGGATATAAAAACATGTTGATCTAATAGAAGGCAAAGAGGAAAAGTAAAAGAAGGAAAAATGTAAAAAATAAATTATTATGGCAGTTGGTAGAAATCAGTCAAATAGATTAGTAATAACACAAAAAGCTAAATTGACTAAATTCACCTATGAAAAAGATAAATTATCATACTGAATTAAAAAGAAGCATATCTAAAATGAAACCATTCAGCAAAGTTGAAAATAAGGAGATGAAAAAAGATTTACCATTTGACTAAAAGAAATGATTGTTATCAAAATAGAACTTAGCAGCAAAAAATTCATGAAAAGGCTAACAAAATCATAAGAAAAGAATCTGGCAAGAAGATCTAGCAATAGCAAACTTTCATGTGCTTAATGATATGGCCTTGTTATATGTAAACTAAAAGCAGACAGAGAATAAAGAGTTGCTGACAAGGCTACTCTCTCAAAATTTGAAGATCAAACAGAAAAATACTTAGTAAACATAGAGAAAATTTGAACAACAAAATTAACATGCAACATCTTATTATAAACCCAGTAAATCCATAGACACATGAAAAAATTCTAAAAATGGGTCACATTCTATATCCAAAGGAAGTCATACTTCACAGAGTTGATGCCATAGAAATCATGTTCCCTGTCCACAGTGCCATTAAATTAAAAGTAATAAGAGTAACAAAAGAGCATTAAAAACAATAACAACATATGTTTAGAAACATAAAAATGTCCTCCTGAATAACTAATGGATTAAAGAGACAATCACAATGGAAATTACCAGATATTTAAAATGGAGAGACAATAAAGGCACTAATCAAAATTTACAGTATGCAGCTATAGTGAATTTTGAGGTAAAGTTTATAAGCTTTATGTACTTTTTTTAAATTATAAGATTCAATTCAGCAAGCTACAAATGTAAAATCTAACTAAAAGGAAAAAGTAATAAAGAGTGGTTTACAAAACTGGCTCTTTGAAAACAAAACAATAAATGAGACAAAAAGGAAAATCAGACAATAACTACAGATACAGTAGAATACTTTTAAGTTACTAAGTTAAAGAATTTTTATGTCAATAAATTTGAAAACGTAAATGAAATACATAAATTTCTAGAAAGAGGCTGGGCACGGTGGCTCACACCTGTAATTCCAGCACTTTGGGAGGTGGAGGCAGGTGAATCACCTGAGGTCAGGAGTTCAAGGCCAGCTTGATCAACATGGAGAAACCCCATCTCTACTAAAAATACAAAATTAGCCAGGAGTGGTGGCAGGCACCTGTAATCCCAGCCACTTGGGAGGCTGAGGCAGGAGTATCGCTTGAACCTGGGAGGCGGAAGTTGCAGTGAGCCGAGATCGGGCCATTGCACTCCAGCCTGGGCAACAAGAGTGAAACTCCATCTCAAAAAAAAGAAAAGAAAAGAAAAAGAGATAAGTTGCCAACACTGACTCTAAAAGAAATAAAAACTCAGAATAAGCTGATAGCCATTAATGAAAAGGAATCAATAATGAGCCCCCTACAATAATCCACAAGAGACAAGACGCAGATGCTTTTATAAGCAACTTTTTCCATCCCTCCAAGAAACACACCAATCATATTTGCAAACTAATTCAAAGAATAGGAAAAAAAAACAAAAAGGGAAAAATGGCTGGGGGTGGTGGCTCACACCTGTAATCCCAGCACTTTGGGAGGCCAAGGCAAGTGAATTACCTGGGGTCAGGAGTTCGAGAGCAGCCTGGCCAACATGGTGAAATCTCGTCTCTACTAAAAATACAAAAATTAGCCAGGCATGGTGGCAGGTGCCTGTAATCCCAGCTACTTGGGAGGCTGAGGCAGGAGAATCACTTGAACCCAGGAGGCGGAGGTTACAGTAAGCCGAGATCGTGCCACTGCACTCCAGCCTGGGAAACAGAGCGAGACTTCATCTCAAAAAAAATAAAATTAAATTAAATTTAAAAAGGGTAAAACCACCTAACTCATTTAATATGCCAGTATAATCTTTATACCAAAAACCTGACAATAGAGGAACACTTTAAACTGATCTGATTTAATACCATAAGTCTCTAAATAAAATGCTAGGACCCAGATCCAGCAGTGTGTTTATATATGTGTGTGTGCTTGTGTATATAGATATGCACACACATATAAAAACGTGTGTGTGTGTGTGTGTGTAATGACCCATTGGGATTTGTCTCAGGAATGCAAGAATGGATCAACAGAAAACATGTTAAGAAGGCAAAGTCATTCTATCAATCAATCAATCAATCAATCCAATTACCTACTTATGTAATAATAGTAAGTGATATGGTTTGGCTGTGTCCCCACCCAAATCTCATCTTGAATTGTAGCTCCCATAATCCCATGAGAGGCATCCAGTGGGAGGTAATTGAATCATGGGGGTGGGTTTTTTCATGCTGTTCTCGTGATAGTGAATAAGTCTTATGAGATCTGATGGTTTTGTAAAGTGCAGTTCCCCCTGCACATGCTCTCTTTCCTGCCACCATGTAAGACATGCTTTTGCTCCTCCTTTGCCTTCTGCCATGATTGTGAGGCCTCCCCAGCCATGTGGAACTGTGAATCCATTAAACCTGTTTTTCTTTATGAATTAGCCAATCTTGGGTATGTCTTTATTAGCAGTTTGAGAACGAACTAATACCATATGAAAACATTAATGAGATGGAGAAACACCAAAGTCAGGATAGTGACTCTATCTATGAAGAAAGCAATAGGCATAAGATCCAAGAGGAATACACAGGGAGGTTTCAACTTAAAATATGTGTCATTACATTAAACAAAACCTAAACGAAAAATAGTAAAACCTAATGACTTGATAAAGCCAGGTTGGGTATGTGGGTACTAATTAAATTATTCTCTATGCATTTCTGTATGTTAAAAATATTTCACAATTAAAAGTAAAATGTTATTTAGAGATGAACTGTCTTGGGGCTTTTCAAACTTGGATGTGCACATGAATCATTTGAGAATCCTGTTAAAATGTGGATTCTCTAAGCTGAAGCTAGAGATTCTGCATTTCTAAAAAGCTCCCAGGAGATACCGCCTACTGGTGCACAGACTACACTTTGAATAGCAAGAGTGGTTCTCAAACTTAGACATACACTGGAATTAGCTGGGAGGGCTTTAAAAAGGCCCTGATGCCTGTGTCCTATCCCCAGAGATTCTGGTTCAATTGACCTGAGGCAGTGCCTAGACATTGGTGTTTTTTGAAAGCTCCTCAAGCAATACCAGTAGACAGACAGGGTTTCACACCATTGAGATAATATATTTTCTCATTTCGTATCTAAGAGAACTAAGTCTCTGGGAGAGGGAGATGCTTACCCAGGTCATACAGCTTGCTGGGGACCAGAACCTAATCTCGTAACTCCTATTCCTGCTCTCTTTTCAAGTGCAAATATTTGCCACAGTCTTTTCCAGGTTCCTGCCCTTTGGGTTTCCTATTCTAGAACGCATGTTGCTCATTCACTCTTCTCAGCCCAATAACTGTGTAGGCATAGCCTAGTAGAAGAAAAGCAGGCAGATCCAAGGCAGGGCTGTAAATCAAAGCATGCTGCCATTGGCACTCTCCATTATCTCCTTGCCTCCCATTGCCCCTTCATGCACACAATTTCCTGGGGAGCTTCCTACTGTGGATTTTAATAATCCACGTAGTTGTCATGGAAGACTAAAGAAATTTCTTATCCAAAGACCAGGTCTCAGAGTTTCTCAGTTTTTGTTGTTGTTGTTATTGTTGTTGTTTTTGCTCTCCTATAGCACTCTCCTGCTCTGTCATCAGCTAAAATACAAGACACTTGTAGTTCATTCCATTGTACCAACAATACTCACTTCTGTGCAGAGGACCCATATGGTGTATGCCGTAAATAACTGAGGAAAGCCTACCTACCTGACCTCACCTCACACCATTAGCTTGGTGCCTATTTAAAGCATCAGGTCACTTTTCCCAGGTGGTGCCAGCTGTCACACTTCTCTGCTAACCTTGACCTCTGTTCTTGCATACTAAGCCACCTAATTTGATACCTCCTCCCTCAGATGTAGGCATAGGCATCTTTCCCCCTTAGTTCTCCTTCACCTTGAAGAAGTGGGATTTATGCCTTCACTCCAAGTCCACTTTCATACACAGAATCCTAGAACTAGACACCAGAAATTCTTGCAGGCCAACCCTCTATTTTATGAAATTATGGCTCTAAACAGTAAAATAACTTCCCTGCTCATGGCATACTGTCCACTGGTGTATCCCATCCTGACCAGCTGGATCCTACCCCTAGCAGTATCTCTGCAAGCCCAGAGAGAGCCTTGATGGCTCCAATGCTACTAGGGTTTTCATTCCCAGTACTGGTCTCAAACCAGGCGTTTCTTGAGGGAAGAGGCAGAATTTATCCAGAGGGATATACTACAGGCTTGCACTTTTCCCATTTGAGATCTGTGGTCACAAGGCGAGAAGAGACAGCCACAATTGGTTTTATTAGGTTTCCTCGTAGGTCCACTGCACTGACCATATTCTTTCTTTTAAGGAAGGCAGGACATCAGCCAATTAATCACCTTCTTTCTTTGTGGGAAGAATTGAGGCTTAAGAGCCTTTGAAAATCAACAGAAAGTCATTCCGTTGCTGAGTTTTAAATAGTACCTTGACCCTCTTTCCTGAATGTAAAGTAACCACTGTATCAATAGTCCTTCCTGTCACTTATCACTTTTCTGAGCAGGAAAGCTGTGAACCATGCAAAGAGAAAAATGACAGCTGGAGAGAGAAGTCCCAGAAAGCCATATTTAAGGTATACAAAGAGGAAAACTTTAAACTCAAAAACTATTAAAACTGAAAAGACCTTAGTGATGATGTGTTCAACACCAGTTTGTAGATGAAAAACTTGAGGCCTAGAGAAGAAGCTTTGCCAAAGTCAGAGATTCTAGAAACCTCAAGGAAGACAGAGATGTAGAGTCTGACAGAAGCACATTAATCAGTTAAGGTAGGCCTTTATTTATGCAATGTGTGCTGATAAAATAATACGTATAAATTGAGTTTTGGTAAAATCAAATGCGAAGTGTATTATGGGAGCTTGTAGTTTCCAGGAATCCTATGATAAAGACTGAAAAATAATCGTCTTCCCTTCCACATTGCTCTTCTATTTTAAATCTAAGTTTGTCTACAGGGGACTTGCTTAAAGCCAAATATATTGGCAATTTAATGAATTCTTACCGTCAAGTTTTTTTTCTTACTAAGAGGAAAATGATGAAATGATAAAATAGTTAAAGCACTGAACTACAACCAGGATTCCAAGTGCTAGTACAGATCTGCCATTACCAGCTGCATGGCTTGGGTGAATGATTGAAACTCCATGGGCATCTGCTTCTTTCCTTGCTATTCGAGAATAATCGCTCAGGTCTCCCATTCACTAAACCTGAAGCTGGTCCTCAAACACAGGAGCATGGGCCCCCATGACAGGAATGCACCCACGTGATATATGAGATGGTTCAAAGAATCATGCCGGATCTCTTTTCCTTGTTAGGGACTTTGCTCCTGAAAGCGTGGTCCCTGGACCAGCAACCTCGGCATTGCCTGGGAGCTCACTGGAAATGCAGAATCTTTGGCCTTGCCCAGACCTGCTGAATCAGAATCTGCAAGGTCTCTAGGAGATTCCTGCGCACATTTAAGCATTGAGAAGTGCTGGCTTAAATGATGGCTTTTTTTTTTTTTTTTTTTTTTTTAAGATGTCTGTTCCCTGAGCTTTCTGAGTTCCCACTTTTGCATCTGCCTGCGTGTTGCTGGAGAGTGCCTATAGCCCCCGGCCTGAGCCAGCCAGTCCCACTTCTGCTTTCCTCCCTGCGTCTGACTGGCCTCTCCTCTTAACTGCTGTGTGAAGTGAGTGGGTAGGTTGACTGACAACAGCAAGAAATGTCAACTTATCCCTGGGGCAACGGGGCAATAAAAAGCAGAGACAAGAAATATAACAGACAATCACCTAGGACCATACAGCTTAGAGATAAACAGTCCCATTTAACTCAGCAAACTCCGAAAAGATTCACACCTCTCCAAATGCCAGAAGAAATTATAATTTTCATTGTTTTTAAAGTAATATTTTACTTTCAGTTATGAAATATTTTAGACACATAGAAAATAATATCACAAATATTACAAACAGCTCCATCCCCACCACTTAGAATTAGCAGATATTAATATTTCACCCTATTTGCTTTGTTTTTCTTTCCTTTTTTTAAATAAATAAATCTAAAGCCTCACCTCATCCTCCTTCAGCCTCACGTCACTCTGCTGAGGTTGCTGGTGTTATTCCACATGAGACTTTGTACTTTTCCTGTATACTATGTGCCCATACCATAGTCAATGCATATTCCTGTTTTTATCACACTGTATATCTCTTTTGCAACTTGTGTTTTTCACTCCACATTATGTTTTGGGGATTTTTCTGTGCTGAAATATACAAAGTCACACATATTTTTAAAGCTGCTGTTTAGTATTTAGCTGAAAGAACAAAACGCCCAGGGATGGTTAGTTGAAGGGAGTGAGAAGGGCTATTTAGGAAAAACAAACAACTTTGAGTTATATGTCTGGTATATTTTAGGTCAAAGATTTCCTGTGCCAGATTCCAAGACTCTCATGTCCTTTTCCTGGTCTGAACCTATCCTTTCCACCCCTGAGATGTATGTTATCTTCCAGATCGTCCTAACTTTTCCCAAGGTCATTGCCAGAGCAGAGGGCACCCACTCATCTGGGGGGGTGGTAGGAGAGCAAAGGACCAGCCATTGCCAGACCCACAGCCAAGCTGCCCCATGTCCCCCTGTGTGACCCTGTGGTCTTCAATAAAATTGCCTATGACTAGAGAAGGCTCAACTCCCTGAACCCAGCAATACATGAAGAAAATGCAAACACTTTATTGCTACAATTTATCCTAAAGGAGATTTGCAAAGCCGCATGCCTGAGATTTATGGTGTGACATCCAGAGATTTCATGCACTGTATTTCTCATTTATGGGCTTCAATTTAGTTAATAGAAAAGAAGCTTTCTAGAGCAAAACACCCTAAAGCTTTGGTAAGATAGGATACTTAATTAATTCCAAAATCACCAAGTGGGTGAAGAATGAGTTTCAGGCCTGTGTGTTCAAGCGTCCCCTGGGCCTGCTTGTTAGCTACCTCCTAGGTCTTGGCAACAGATCTGTGTATGAAGAAAGACTGAGGCTGTGGTTGAGGTCTCAGAACCTACTACTTGTGGTTGAGGTCTCAGAACCTACTACTATCTCCTGCTGCCATCCCAGAAAGCTCAGGATAGGGTCTTTCCCCAGGACAGTGTAGATCTGCCTGCTTCAGAGTGAGCCATCATTTTGGGGACATCACAGGAGATGGGAGATGTTCAGGGACCCCTGGGTGGTCCCAGGCTCTAGAGCTCTCTCTAACACACCCCCTTTCTCTCCAAGATGATCAGGCTGCCCAGTCTCACAATAGCCAAGCCATCCTTTCTTTCATACCAGTCTAGGACCCTTTTACGAGGACACAGGATGTCATGGCAAGGCTTCATTAGATGACATTCACTTAAGTCTAGGGTCCTATTCTTTGCAGGGCCAGAAACTAGATTTATTTCTGTGTTCCTGAACCTAGTCAGTCTCTGGGGACATGTCTTAACAGTAACTGAATTCACAAGCCAGGTATGCTCCCACCCTCTGCACCTGCCCCTACCATTCCCACAAGCTGGGACACACTTGTTCTCCCTGACCTTTCCACATCCTGCCTGCCCTTCAAAACACAGCTTAAACACTGAGGTCCTCTTTGAAGCCTCTTCTCAGGCCACCCGGCCTTTGAGTGACTCCTTTCTTTGAATATGTCCATGTTCATCGTTGATGCAGATCGGGCATCAATCCTCAGTCCCCTGGCAGTGTAAACTGACTTGCGTATGCGTATGACTCATTCCTCATCAGTCTGTAGGAGCCTTGAGAGCACAGCATGAGCTCATTACTTCAAAGCTCTTCTCAAGTTAAGTACAGGGTAAGGGAGTCATGGAAAGAAGGAGGAGTCATGGAAAGAAGGCCACCAGGGAGGCAAGTCCTCCACCTGTCCAAGGCTCTCTTTCCATATACGCCCAGTGATGGGAGCACTCACCCTACCTTTCCTGGAAGGGGCTTGTGTGGCTCATGGCAGACAATAGATGTGAAGGCTGTTCTGAGGCCACAAAGCCCTTTATATGAAAGCAGGATCATTACAGTGCTGTGTATGGTAAAACATGGTTTGCTGATTGACTCTAACTGGAACATGGAGTGAGAGTTGTCCTCCCCCTAGAGATGAGAGGAGGGCAACATGGGCCATATTCATATGTATGTTTCCATTCACATGTGTGTTTGTATTCCTGTTCATATGTGTGTTTATATCAATCCTCATATTTCTATCTGTTGGGTCTGGAGCCACAGGCAGCAAACCTGGGGAGCTTTGAGAAGCTGAGAGTGAGACAGTCTCTTCATTTTTTATGGATGGAGGAGCATACATCAAGAAGGACAGTGCTTTGCACAGCTTATCAATACTGAACTCAGACTCAGGAAAATAGTCTTTTTCTTTTTTGCTTAAAATCAATGTGTTATCTGCTGGCAGAAGTGCCTTCCTTGCTTCGCCTATTGCTCCCACACAGCACCTCGAGCTAGAATCCAAGATTTCGGATTCTAAATCACATTCACATTCAGCTCTGATTTCCTGACTGCCACCTGGTGCTGGCCAGGGAAGCAATTTCCCCTAAGTCTTTTAGCCATATCTGAAGTCCCCACATTTCTTGTTGCCCCTGCCCACACAGAGCCTCCAGTTCCCTCGCATCCCTCTCCATCCCTCTGCCTGCTGTCACTGTACCTCTGAAACCAGCAGCTGGTTAGGATCTATCAGCTTGGGAACCACTGTGTCCCAGGACAAGAAGATCTGGGACCACTGAGAAGCCATCTGTTTAGTCCATTCCCTTTAAAATCTGGGACCAACTCTGGGTTATAAAGAATCATATAGCACCTCTGATAAAACAGTCTGAACCTGAGGATGGGGACTTCCTGACTTGCTTAGCTGGGAAGGAAAGAAAATCAACATCACTTGAATACACATGTGTGCCAAGAACTCCACTAAGCAATTTCATGGTTTCAATCTCAGTAAATCCTCACCACAACTAGAGAGCCAAGTGTTGCCATTTATTTTGTAATGTGGAATCTCAGAAAGCTTAAGTAAATGTGCCCCAGACCACACAGCTGGTATGTAGCATAGCCCCTTTCTCTTTAGCATGATGCTGCCTCTGGGTAGTGGGATGAGGGGGTACTGGCCATGTTAGTGATGATGACGTCCTTTCCAGGCTCTAGGACCCACTCAGAGCTTCCACCCCAGGAAGTATCTCTTGGCTCCAATTCACGTACCCAAGTCTTACCCAGCCTGCACTACTCAGCTCAACTCTCCCTCATGGTTCACTTCTTCCTGTGCACACCACAGCCTTTCTAGTCTGGGTGTGCCTAGTCTACATCTCCACCTAGACCCTGCTGCTCCACCCCTTCGCATCAACTCTGTGTAGTCTATCAGGACATACGTGAATGAGGGTGAGGCGAGGTGCATGGTGATCTCCTTGAATCTGCTCCAGTGTCAACCAACGATAAAAAGGCAAGGTGATCAATACCCAGAGAGTCATTAGTAACAAATTACTAGCTATACACTCACAACTAATTTCTGCAGTGTGACATCACAGCAAGAAATGCTCCAGGATGGAATCGAGCTTTTCACAAAGCCCAGGGCTCTTTTACACACCTAATCTGTCTCCCTGGTCTCTTCTCCCTGTCTTCCCCGGGCAGCCTCACATGCTCTGAGTCTCAGCCCATGCAGCACACTTCCCCGCAGCCTCCTGTGACTTCTCGGGTAAGTACAGCCCTCTTTCTCCACCGGGAAACTCCTCCATGTCTCAGGGCCACTCACTCCCTCTTCTGTGTTTCTACCACCTACACCCTGTCTCTTCCAGGCACGGACCTGTGGGTACATGGAGTTTTTTTCCATATACCTAAACACATACCATGATTGTCTCTGGAGAGTGGGATTCTGTGTGTTTTTTATTTCCTTTTTGATATTTTGATTCATTTTCTATATTTTTCTATAATGTGTCTTTCCTACAATTATCTTTACAGGTGGAAAAGAATGTTGGTGTTTAAAATGATTGTGGTAATTTTATGTCCCTACTGTACTGTCGGATCATCCAGGCCAGAAACTAGGCCTTGGTTTGATCTTCAGAGCTTGGTGCGGTGCCTAGAACCTGGAATGCGTTCATTGTATGTCAGATGCATGAAGGACTAGATGCATGCCTGCAGGCATGGGCAGAAGGCAGCATTTGGGTTGGCAGCTAAAGGCTGGGTCTGAGCCGCAGCTTGTGTCTCCTCATCTGTAAAGTGAGCAACAAACCCTGGTGGTCCCAGCATCCTAAGTTGTTCTAGAGAGAGTCTCCTGACCACTCCCACCTGTAGGCAGCGCTGGAGGAGCACACTGCTCCCTGGCCTGAGTCTCTGCCCCGCTGTCCCTGCCCCATCTGTCTGAAGCAGCCCCACGGGAGGACCAAGAGACTTTCACTTCATTGCAGTTGTGAGACTCTATGTCACCGTTCTCATTTGCCGCCTGTCTGGGATTTTATAGACATGCTCTCTCTCTCTGTTTATTGTGATGGCAGTTTGCACAATTCCTCTTCAGGCACTCAGAGTCTTCCAAGCATGAAGCTCCCAGAGATGAATGAACCTTTATCGGGGCCTCTGCGCTCTTCACTCAGTGGGAGCCAGCTGTGCTCTAGGCTGTCTTAAATTTCCAGCCACATTTTCCAAACCTTTGACCGAGAGGCCGGGACCAAAGGGAGATTGGACCCAGCGGGTTGCCGATCTCTACATAGAGCTAGCAGGGGCTTAGCCACTCACTTCAGGGGAACAATGAGGATGGCAGCAGCTGCCTCCCTTTATCTAGTGTGGTCTGGGAGGGCCTGGAGATGCAGCCTCTTCCAGCCGGCCCGAGACTGTTCAGGAATGTTCTCCAGTGTGTGGACTTGGAGATTGAAGGATTCCTTTAGTGGAGGGAGGGACTCTGGGAAAAGATGGGGGGAGAGGCGGATTCTGCCACCTACACTGTGTGGCCTTGGGCAGGAGTGTTCACCTCTTGGGGCCTATTTCTTCCACAGTCAGATGATAACTATGTTAACTGAGGGGATGTGGAGTTGGGAGGAGACATTGAGTAAAGGGCAGTCTTCCTCTTTTGCTGCCCCCTTGAGCTCCCTGAGGCCTGAGGTCTTCCAGAGATGTGGCTCTGGTTCAGCAAGGAAGGGGTTTCTCCAGGACAGGTTGCAGGGTCTCTGACCTCGCCCACTGCCTTGCCTGGCCTGTCTTCTCCATTTTCCGCCCTCTCGGGTTGTCTGATGCTTCTGCAGGAAGTCAGCAGAAGGGCTCAGAGACTCATAGGGAAGATGAGTGAGTGGAGGAGATAAGAGGAGGGAATGCAGGAGCAGAGGGGACAGAGGAGCCAGGCTGTTTCTTCTGCAGAAACTTCAAGGGGTTCCCTAACGCCTCTCTTCAAAGTGAACATCAGAGCCTGGGCCCTGACCAGCAGCAGGTGTGGCAGCCAGGCCCCGACCAGCAAAGACCTTGCAGTAGATAATTTGTTCAGGCTTTTGTGCTTCTATCTTGGCTTTTCAGCGTGATCTGATGAACCACCCCTTGCTCCACCTCTCCCCCACTTATATCGCACTAGAAAATCAGCCTGAACTAAACCTCCCCAAATCCAACAGAATAAAAAATGAATTCACGAATAAGTTTCTGTGTTGCAGTTCTGTCTTGTGAAACACAGCATATTCCTGAATCCACAATTTTTTCCTACGGGCAAAAAATTCAGATATTATTTTTGTAGAGTTAGTTATGCAAGGTAACTGGAAATCTACAGTTGATTTTAAATAGAGCATACAACTTTGGCGTTTGGAAAAAAATCAAACCTCAGAATTAGGAAGTCATCCTTGTCACCATCAGCACAACCAGCTGTCATTGCTATTTTTCCTTTTTTTAAGCTATCTTTATGTTATAGAGCATACATACACTAAAACCACACATCAGTGGATGCATTTTTACAAAAGAAAATCATTCATGGAATTACCACTCAGACCAAGATGTGAAACAATTACCAGCAGGTAAGAAGCCACCTTATGCCCCCTCCCAGTCATTACAATCCCTTACAGATCATTGCTATTTGACTTCTTTCACTATAGATTAGATTGTCCTGTTTTTAAATTTTGTGTAACTTTATTTGATAGTATTAACTATTTTGTGTCTGTGAGATATTCCTGTTTAGTTGTATGTAGCAGTAATTCAATTTTGTTGTTGTAGACTATTTCATTGTATAAATATACCACAATATATCCAGTGAATTAGATTATCCTTATACTTGTCTTTTGGAGCATATATATACATTTCTTTTGGATGTTTACTTAGGAGGGTAAAAATGTGTGTCTATTCAGCTTTAGAAGATATTCTGGAACAGTTTGCCAAAGTAATTGTACCAACTTAACTCCTCCCAGCAATGTATTGAGAATGTGCTCCATAGTCTCAACAACTTGGTAGGGTCCATTTTTTATTTGTTTTTAGCCATTCTGGTGGATGGGAAGTGTTGTTTTTGTTTTTGTTTTTGTTTTGACAAAGTCTCACTCTGTCCCCCAGGCTGGAGTGCAATGGTGCAATTTCGGATCACTGCAACTTCTGCCTCCCAGATTCAAGCGATTCTCCTGCCTCAGCCTCCTGAGTAGCTGAGATTACAGGCTAACTTTTGTATTTTTTTCAGTAGAGATGGGGCTTTGCCATGTTGGCCAGGCTGGTCTCGAACTCCTGCATTTCCCTGATGAGTAATGATTTTGAACACCTTTCATATGCTTATTGAAGATTTCTTTTGTGAAGGTCCTGTGCAAGTCCTTTTACCCTTTTTGTTGTACAGTTTGTATTTTTCTTAATGATTTTAGGACTTCTTTATATATTATAGACAACAGTCCTTAAGATGTATACATCATGAATATTGCAGATATTTTCTCCAAATCTGTGGCTTGCCTTTCGTTTTTTGGTTTTTGGTTTTTGTTTTTTGGCTTTTGATGAGAAGTTTCTCCAACTTACCAATTTTTGTTTTTATCATTACTACTTTTTATATCCTATTCAAGAAATCTTTACTTACCTTCATATCATAAATATATTCTTCTATGTCATCTTCTAGAAACTTTATTGTTTTTCCTTTCACATTTAGGTCTGTAATTCATTTAGCATTAAGTAGAGGTATAGGCTCATTTATGTTGAAAAGATTCTCCTTTCTCCACTGCATTGCAATGGCATCTTTGCTGTGAATCAGGTGGTTTTAAGAATAGGTTTGTTCCTGGACTTCATTCAGTGCATCTCTGTTTGTCTATATTTGCACAAGTACCACACTGTTTTAAATACAGGAGCTTTATAATATGTCTTGATATCTGGTACTGTAAGTGCTCCAACTTTGTTCTTCAAGATCATCTTTGCCATGCTTTGCCTTTTGCATTTCTACATGTATTTTAGAATCATCTCATAAATTGTCACACAGTACAAATACACACAATTCTGCTAACATTTTGATTGGGGTTAAGTTTAATCTACAGATTTGAGGAGATCTGACATTCTCACTATAGTGAGTCTTCCAGTCCTTAACACATTGTAATCTTTCATTTATTCAGATCTTCTTTAATTTCTCCAGGTAATTGTTTTTAGTTTTCTTAGTGTTCTTGCCAATATTTCTTTAAACTTACTCTTATGTGACTTTTAAGTGTTTTTATAAAAGTTATTTTTAAAGATTCATTTTTTTCTTTTGTGACTAGTATTTAAAAATGTAATTTTTGTTGTATACGGTATTGACTGTGTATTCAAAAACCATGTTAAATTCACCTATTGATTCTAGTTGATAATTTTATTTTTTTTTCCAAATGTGCCTTTTATTTCTTTTTCTTGCCTTATTGTATTGGCTAAGAGAACTAGTAAAATGTATATTAGAAGTGGTAACAGGGAGCCTCATTGTCTTCTTCTTTAATTCAAAGGGAAAGTTTTCAATATTTCATCATTAAGTATGAAGTTAGCTGTAGGATATTCAGAGATACCATTTGTCAGATTGAGGAAGTTTCCTTCCGTTCCAGTTCCTACAGTGGCATAAAAAATTATCCCAAAACTCAGTGGCAAAGAACAACCATTTACTACACTCACAGATTTTGTGGTTTGGGAATTTAGACAGGGTACAGTAAGCAAGGCTTGTCCCTGCTTCACAATGACTGGGGAGCTGGAAGACTTGAAGTTGAGGACATGGAATCATTTGAAAGCTTGTTTACTCACACTTCTGGTGGTTGATGCCAACAGTAGACTGGTGGCATCACTACTTGGGCCTCTCATATAGTCTCTCCATAGAGGCTAATTCAGGCTTTCTCATACCGTGGTGAGTGGGTTCCCAGGGTGACTGTCCTGCAAGACAGCCAGGTGCCACCTGTGATCTAGCCTTGAAAGTCATCAACATCAGCCGGGTGCAGTAATGTAATTACTTTGGGAGTCCATGGTGGGTGGATCACCTGTAATCTCTGCACTTTGGGAGGCCACAGTGGGTGGATCACCTGAGGTCAGGAGTTTGAGGCCAGCCTGGCCAACATGGTAAAACCCCATCTCTACTAAAAATACAAAAAATTACCTGGATGTGGTGAGGACCACCTGTAATCCCAGCTACTCAGGAAGCTGAGGCAGGAGAATCACTTAAACCCAGGAGGTGGAGGTTGCAGTGAGCCAAGATTGTGCCATTCCACTTCAGTCTGGGCAACAAGAGTGAAACTCTGTCTCAAAAAAAAAAAAAAAGAAAAGAAAAGAAAAGAAAGTTATTTAGCATCATTGCCACTGCATTCTACTCTGCAAGTTCTGTGAGAGCATGTGGGAATGGAAATATTGCTGTGACCATATTTGGAAAATACAGTCTGCCACAACTGCTATTCCTAGTGTGCTAAGGTTTTTAATCATGAATAGGTAATCAATTATATCAAATGCTTTTTCTGTATTTATCAAGACAACAGTATACTGCTTATTCTTTTTTCTATTAATATAGTGGGTTATACGGATTGAATTTTGAGAATTAAACCAACCTTATATACTGGAATAAGCTCAATTTTTTGTGATGTATTATCTATTTGATATATAATTCATACTAATCTGTTAATACTTTGTTTAGAACTTTTGCATCTATGCTAATGAGAGAGATTGACCTGTAATTTTTCCTTCTTGTAGCCTTCTTAGATTTTGTTATCAAAGTTATGCTAACTTTATAAAACAAAACAGAAAATCTTTGTTTTTCTATCTTCTGCTAAGAGTTTGTGTGAAATTGGTTTTACTGCATCTTTAAATATTTGGAAGAACTCATTGATAAAGCCAACTTGGCCTGGAATATTCTCTGTAGAAAAGTATTTAATTATATATCCTATTCACATAATTAAAAGTATTTAATTTTGCATCCTATTAACTGTGTATCCTACTTAATTATGTATTCCATTAAAATATAGTTACATATTATTTTACTATGCTGTTCATGGTTACCCTAGAGACCATTAGAGTATATCTTAAATTAGTATGCTTGCCACTCCTGAACAAGGCAAGAACCTGATTAAACTCCATTAGCCACCATCCTTTCTTTTATCCTTTTGTTGTCATGTATTTTACAGCTACATGTATTTTACATATCTGAAGACATTATTATATTAATTACCCAAAATTCATTTAAATATTTCCACATATTTTCCCTTGCCATTGCTCTTTATTCCTTCTTCTATGACTGTGCCTCCATTTGGGAAAAATTTCCTCTTGCTTCAAGAGCTTGCTTTAATATTTCTTTTAGTAAGGGTCTGCTGGCAAAAGAAATTTCAGCTGTTTTGTCTGAAATGTCTTATTTCACTTTGATTTTTGAAGAATATTTTCACTGGGTAAATAATTCTTGGCTGGTAGTCATTTTCTTCTAGCACTTTAAAGACATCACTCTGTTCTCTTTCGGCCTTCCTTGCATCTGTTGAAGTCAGTTGTCAGTTTTATGGATGCTTCTTTGGAGGTAATGTGTTTTTTCCCCTCTGGCTATTTTAAAGATTTCCTTTTTGTCTTTGATTTTCAGCAGCTGTTATTATGATGTGAGTAGGCATAGTTTTCTTTACATTTATTCTATGTGGGACTCACACAGAAGTTTGAAGTTTTGTCAATTTTGAAAAATTCTCAGCCAGTATTTCTTCAAATATTGCCTCTGTCCTTTCCCTCTTTCCTCTTGTCTGGGACTTCAAGTTATATGTATTTTAGACCTTTTCATTGTGACTCATGTGTCTCTTGAATTCTTTTCTGTATATTCCGTCTTTTTTTTCTTCTTCCTATTGTTCAATCAGGGCATTTTCTGTGAGTCTCTCTTCCAGTATCCTAATTTTCTGTTCTCTTGTGTCTAATCTACTGTTAAACTCATCTATTGAATTATTAATTCGTTATTGTATTTTTCACTTCTAGAATTTCCATTTGATTCTTATAAATTCCTGTTTTCTAATGAAGTTCTTTATTGCTCATCTGTTCTCTTGAACATATAATTATTCTAAAGTCTATATTTGATAACTCCAATACCACACTTCAAGGTCTGTTTTTATTTTTTTCCATTGCTTTTTATATTGGCTTTGGGTCATTTGGCTCTGTTTCTTGTCGTTTCTGGTAATATTTTATTGAATTCCAGAAGCTCTAAATGATGTTGTTCTTCAGAGAAGTTTCATTTTCTTTTGGCAGGCAGATACCTTGATCCAATCAGGATTTGATGATTTAGGGCTGTGAAGTCTTAATGAATGAGTAAATGACTGCATAGAATTGGCAGAAATCCACAGCTTATTAAAAACTCGTTGGGAGGCTGGGGGATGATGAGTGGGAATTTTCAAGAAAGAAGAAGTCAAACCCTTTGTGGCTGGGAACTTCAATGTCAGGGAGGGGGATGGTGCCATTAAGAGAGCTGCAGAAAGGGCCGAAGTTAGGAAAGAGTAAGGAGAGATTTCATGACCACAGAGGTGCAGCGTGCCTGTGAAAAGATGCTGGGAGTGAATGGGATTTTTATCTTTCTGAGAGAGAACACATTGAAAGATGGACCTAAAAATAAATGCAAGTGGGCCCTTATCAAAACTAATATCTGAAGACCACCTGCCACTTTCCTATTAGATATTACTGTTGATGTCACTGGTTCTCAGCAATCGTCAAATCAGGGGCTCTGGGTATTGAGAAGGCAATTTGGCACAAGATAGTGGCTGGTGATCACTGATTTGGCTAATTCCTTACATTGGCCCAACGTGTCCACAGATGTGGAATGGATCTGGAAACTCATTTTTCATTATCTCATTGACCAGGTGCCTACTCCTCCACTCAGATGGCAAGTAAGAGCAGCTTCCTTTAGGAGAGCTTCATAGCATGATCTTTACCCTCTCAGACCTCATTAGGGCTGGCTATTTCCAAGACATATCAGCCTTCAGCCTGTGCCATTAGCCCATTTATGCCTAGTGTTCCATTATTGGAACACCAAGCACGTGAGAGTGTGAGAGTTATTTATATCCTACTGCTGAAGGTCATTGCCAAAGTCTGATTGCAAAAGTTCAAAAAATTGCAACGTCAGGCATAAATGGGTTATTGGTAAGGCAGTTACTGTAGTTCTTTTGTGTGCTAGTTCTTTTTTTTTTTTGAGACAGGGTCTCACTCTACTGCCCAGGCTGGAGTGCAGTGGTGTGATCATGGCTTACTGCAGCCTCAACCTCCCACGCTCAAGCAAACTTCCCACCTCAGCCTCCTGAGTGGCTGGGACCACAGGCACATGCCGCCATACCCAGCCACATTTTTTTTCAAATTTTTTGTAGAGGAAGGGTCTCACTATTTTGCCCAGGCTGGTCCTGAACCCCTGGGCTCAAACAATACACCATTATTGGCCTCCCAGAATGCTGGGATTACAGGCATGAGCCACTGAGCTGAGCTGGATATTCATTCTGAACCATGAACTTTTCATTTAGAAGGATTGAAAAGAGAAATGTATGTTCATGAACTTATTATGGGCTCTTATTGCTAGCAACCAATATTCTTCAAATCTGTATCTCCATGGCTCCTCAACTTCACCCTAAAATATATTTATTGATCTCCCAAGTGCTCAGCATTGGTCTAAGTCAGTAGTTCTCATAATTTTTATCTCAGGACTCCTTTACACTATTAAAAATTATTGGCCAGGTACATTGGCTCACGCCTGTAATCCCAGCACTTTGGGAGGCCGAGATGGGTGGATCACTATGTCAGGAGTTCAAGACCAGCCTGACCAACATGGTGAAACCCCGTCTCTACTGAAAATACAAAAATTAGCTGGGTGTGGTGGCATGCGCTTGTAGTCCCAGCTACTTGGAAGGCTGAAGCAGGAGAATCACTTGAACCCAGTAGGCGCAGGTTGCAGTGAGCTGAGATCGCGCCACTGCACTCCAGCCTGGGCAACAGAGGAAGACTCTATCTCAAAAAAAAAAAAATTATTGAGGACCCCAAAGAATTTTGTTCATGTGGGTTATATATATTGATTCTTATCATGTTGGATATTAAACAGAGAAATTTAAAAAATATTTACCTATTAATTCATTTACAAATAATAAATATGTTACATAACAATATTGGTATACTTTTAATAAACAGTAACCATATTTACCAAAACTAAAATAAATTTAGTGAGAAGAGTTGTTGTACATTTTTGCAAATCTCTCTAATGTCTAACTTAATAGAAGTCAGGTAGCCTCTGGAAAATTCCGTGATATACTCATGAGAGAGTATGTGTAGAAAAGAAAAATGATATTTTAGTATTATTATGAAGAGAGCTTTAATCTTGAGCGTTCCCTGAAAAGATCTCAGGGCCCCGAGCCACACTTTGAGAGGAACTGGTCTAGTGGATAGGCTTTTATACCAGAAAGAATGAGCAGATTCCAAGCTCTGGTCTTAGACCAGGCTCATTTCTTAAAATCATCCTTGTACCTTTTAAAACCAGAATTAATAGAGAATGTACTTGGACTCCATAAGATGGCAGAAAATGATAAACTAAGTGAAAAGGGAAGACTAATTGGCTTATGTAACTGAAAAATCTAAAATAGTGAAACTAGGCTTCAGGCTCTGAGGGCTTGTTCACTGCCATATTCCCAAGGCCAACAACAGTACTAAAAACATAGCAAATATTCAATATGTATCTTTTAATTAATTAAACAATAAATTAGTTACTGTTATCAGGACTCTTTATCCTCAACTTGCTTGCCATTTGTTTTTTTTCTGTTATCAATAAGACTCTTCCTTAAGATTGCTCCTTGGAAGCCCTGGTCAAACAAGGATGTTGGTCCTCATGATCCCAAAACAAAAGTCATCCCTTCCTTCACACAGCATATCAGTATCAGCCCTTCTTGGGTCATGTGCCCAAGCCGTATCAACTATTGCATGTGAGGTGAATGGGTATTGCCAGCTTAGAAGGGGAGGAGGGGTGAAATTATTAACAGCCTTACCAGAAACAACTGGAGATGCGGCAGTTCCCAAAAGAGAAGAAATACTGATCACACGTCACACAAAATTACAGATGTCCACTAAAGATATCATAATAACCCATCAACAAGTGGCTTATCCAATCAAGTGTAAACACAAATTATCAGATGTAAAATATGTGCTCTAATCACTTCAATGATCCAGAGAACTGTCTTCCAGACAAGTTAACAACTGAGTGATTGATTTATGATTATTTTATTAGTTTTAGTCAGCCTCGAAACAAACTCTTCAGCTTTTTTCTACCTCATTTTCATCAAATGTAAAACTTGTGAGAGCACTGCTATCATATGACACACCGTTGAGAAGCCATCAGCAATTGCCTGTTACTTATAAGAAACAGTCTCAAACCCTCAAGGCCAAGCCCTTTAATTCATCACAATGGTTCCATTGTTCCCAGCCTCTTAAAATTGAGGAGCCCTTTTTAATGACTTCCATGAATTAGAACCTAATTGTTAGTCGTAAATATTGATTGATTAAAAAACATAATGATACTTTAGAATATAGATTTCCATGTGATAGCACCCATATGTGTTTGAAAATTATTGTGCATATATTTATGAGGCATATTTGAAATGTATTCTCCAGATAAAGCTTGGTGAGTGTGAGTGTGTGAGGGTGTGTGTGTGTCTATGTGTGTGAGTTAGTGTGTGTGTGTGTGTGTGTGTGTGTGTGTGTGTGTGTGGTTTCCATGACTCTGGACATAGAAACAATAGATGACGGGAACTAAGATGTCAACACAGAGGCTTGGGAGATTCTTTTCTGAGGTCTGTACTAGTGTTTTCATGGCTTTTTTTTTTTTTTTTTTGAGACGGAGTCTCGCTCGGTCGCCCAGGCTGGAGTGCAGTGGCGCAATCTCGGCTCACTGCAAGCTCCGCCTCCCGGGTTCACGCCATTCTCCTGCCTCAGCCTCTCCGAGTAGCTGGGACTACAGGCGCCCGCCACCACGCCCGGCTAATTTTTTGTATTTTTAGTAGAGACGGGGTTTCACCCTGGTCTCGATCTCCTGACCTCGTGATCCGCCCGCCTCGGCCTCCCAAAGTGCTGGGATTACAAGCGTGAGCCACCGCGCCCGGCCCGTTTTCATGGCTTTTTAAAGAAGAAGGAAGAAATCGGGCCACATGGTGTCCAGAAGCCCTGGAACCATGAAGAGCTTCAGTTTACTCAAGTATTTGTTTGTGATTCCATTTTAGTTTACCTATGGTTTATTAACTATATCTTTCTTTTTTAATATATATTTTGGTGGGTGTTCTAGGGTTTTTCATGTTCATCTTAAACTTCTCACAAGCTGCCTTCAAATAATATGACTGTTATGTATAGTATAAGATTTTTACATTCTTATATTTCCGATCTCCACCCCCAGCCTTTGTGCTATTATTGTAATACATTTTAATTCTACATGTGTTATAAACTCATAATATATTGCCATTATTTTTTCATTAAGCATTCAAATCTTTTAAAGGGATTAAAAGTGAGACAAAATGTTTTTTAATTTGCCTAAATATTTGCCATTTCTGACATTCTTCATTTCTTTATGTAGATCCAATTTTTCATCTGATATCATTTGCCTTCTGCCTGAAGAACTACTTTTAACTTTTGTTTTTTTTTTTTTTTGAGATGAAGCCTTGCTCTGTTGCCCAGGCTGGAATGTAGTGGCACAATCTCAGCTCACTGCAACCTCCACCTCCAGGTTCAAGTGATTTTCATGCCTCAGCTTCCTGAGCAGCTGGGATTATAGGCACACACCACCATGCCCAGCTAATTTTCGTATTTTTAGTAGAGACAGAGTTTCACCATGTTGGCCAGGCTGGTCTTGAACTCCTGACCTCAAGTGATCCACCTGTCTCAGCCTCCCAAAGTGTTGGGATTATAAGCGTGAACCACCGCACCCGGCCTACTTTTAACATTTCTTATAGTGAAAGTCCCCATAGAATTTTGTCTAAAAAACTATTTTTCTTCATTTTGAAAGGATGTTTATGTTGAATATAGAATTCTAAGTTGACAATTTTTTTTTCTTTTAACACTTTAAAGATATTGCTCTGTTGTCTTTTGGCCTGTGTGACTTCTGACAATGAGTCTGCTGCCATTCTTATATTTGGTCTCTGCATATATTGTATCTCTTTTTGTTTAGGTACCTTAAGATTTTCTTTTTATCACTCATATTAAGCATTTAGATTATGATGGATCTTGAAGTAATTTTCTTTACATTTCTTCAGATTGGGGTTTGTTAAGCATCTTGGATCTGTGAACTTAAAGTTTTCAACACATTTGGAAATCTTTGTGCTATTATTTCTTCAAACAGTTATCCTCCCTTCTGGGATTCCAGCTATACATATATTCGACTGACATTGTCACTGATGTTCCGTTAATTTTTTCCAGTCTTTTTTTCTGAGCTTCATTTTGGATGGTTTCTATTACTTTGTCTTCAAGTCTAGTGATCTTTTCCTCTACAACAAGGTTTCTCAACTTTGTCACTATTAACACTTGGGGCTAGTTAATACTTTGTTGGGGGTGCTGTCCTGTGAATTATAGGATGCTTAGCAATATCCTTTGTCTGTACCCATTGGATGCCAATAGCACCCTCCCCTCATTTCTGACAACGAAAATCATGTCCTCACATTACCAAATATTCCCTAGTAAAAAATGGGCCCCTGTTGAGAACCACTGCCCTACACTCTCTAATCTGCTTTTAGTCCCATCTAGTATATTTTTTATCTCAAAAATTTCCATCTGGGACTGTTTCAGTCTTTCATTTTTCCCCTGATTTGCCCATGTCTCCTTTACATGAAGGCACACACAGGCTTCTGTTCTACCACTTGCTTTTATAAATAAATTTGTATTTGAACACAATAATGCCCATTTGCCAATATATTATGATGGCTGTTTTCATGACTCAACAGGAGAGTTGAATAGTTGATGACCTGCAAAGCCTAAAATATGTACATATTTATACTCCAGTTCTTTATGGAAAAGGTTTTTGGCCCCCTGCTTTATATTAGTGAGTATATTTATAAGGTTTATAATAAGCTGTTCTAAGATCATCAAATTCTATTATCGCTTTGACTTCTATCTCTGTTTCCACTCACTGATTATCTTCTTAATTATAGGTCCAATTTTCTTCTTTTTTGAATGCCTGGTCACTTTTGGTTAGATACTAGACATTGTGATTTTATATTATCAAGGTTGAATTTTGCTAATATTCCATTAAAGAGTGTTGGATTTTGATCTGGCATGCAGTTAAGTAATTTGTAAATCAGTTTGATAGTTTCAAAGATTGCTGTTAAGTTTTGCTGTGTCAGACTCAGAGTAGCCTTTATTCTGGGACTAATTTAATCCTAATACTGGGAAAGTGTAACTTTTCTGAGGGCTCTACTGAATGATCCATGAATAACTAGATCTACCTACTTTGGCTGGTTGGGACACAGATTATTCATAGCCTTGGATCTAGGAATTGTTCAGCCTGATGCTTTCTGGTACTGCTTTCCTTGTCCGGGGGTAGTTTTCCTTCATGCATGCATGAATTAGTACTCAGCCAAAGACTCAAGGGGGATGCCTTTACAGATTTCCAGAACACTCATATTCTCTCTCCCCCCTACATCTCCCATCCCAAACTTGACTTAGTCACCAAGCTGTGTTTGGTTTTATTCTCTCTGCATGGCAACATGGAAACTGCCTCCAGGCAATAATCTGGAAAAATTATAAGTGTCACTTCATTTGTTTCCTTTCTCTCAAGGATCACTTGTTTCCCTTCTCTCAAGTCTTGTGCTGTCTGCTGTTCAGTGGCTGAAACCCACCATTTTTTCTAGATTTCCAGCTTTCTATTTCTTTATAACATGAGAGCAATCCCTGTAGCAGTTAATTCTCATGAGCCAAAGTAGAAATGTTTGAGGAGCTTTGAATAAACCAAAGAGCAGACTTTCATATTAAAACATATTTTCAGTGTGAAACATATCATATCTACTCTGAACAGCAGTCATCATTTTCTGTGGTATTTCAAGTGAATGGAATGTCTGGAATCCTTCTTGCTGCAACAGTCAATCCAAAACAAGGAAGTGCATAAGCACTAATTTCCTTGGGTATTTCACATGTTAAGAGAAGTGGGCATCTAAACCATCCTGTAAAAATCCATCTAAAGTCTAAAAGAAGGAAATAAAATTATCCTTCATCACGTTTTTGGTTTATTATTGTCAGCATGTTAGTCTTAGGTCAGATATATGGTGTAGGTTTTTACAATTATATGTTATATGACTACTTTGATTATACAATCAGCCCAAATGTGCTGTAATATGTTCTATATATTTATTCCCATTTTATAGGATTTGGATCATCATTTTATTATTTCAAATGATGTTACATTTGCTCTTGTGCCTTGTTATTGGCTATATTTATAGTTAATTGGATCCTAAGTCTTTGGTTAACAGCATAACCCTTTTTATGACATCATTCCTATGGGGAAGATAGGAATCATTTCATAATGGTTTGTTTTATAACACTGTTTTCAAGGACACAATGTAGCAAAAAAGAAGCCATTGCTTTAAAAGGACTCTAGTTTCACTCTCGCATTTCTTCTCAGTATGGTACAGGCATACCTCAGTAAGGTATTCCAGACCACCACAGTAAAGCAAGTATCTCAGTAAAGCAAGAAACACAAGTTGTTTGGTTTTTCCAGTGCATATGAGTTTTGTTTACTAAGTGTGCAATAGCATTATGTCTAAAAAATGTACATACCTTATTATGAAAATGTTTTATTGCTAAAATATGCTAACAATCATTTGAGCCAGCCGGGCGTGGTGGCTCACGCTTGTAATCCCAGCACTCCCAGCTACTCGGAGAGGCTGAGGCAGGAGAATGGCGTGAACCTGGGAGGCGCAGCTTGCAGTGAGCCGAGATTGCGCCACTGCACTCCAGCCTGGGCGAAAAAAAAATCATTTGAGCCTTCGGTGAGTCAGAATCTCTTAGCTCGTGGCAGGTCTGACCTCAGTGTTGGTGGCTGTTGACTAGTCAGGGTAGAGGGTGCTGAAGGGTGGGATGGCTGTGGCAATTTTAAAAATGACAGCAATGAAGTTTGCTGCACCATCTAACTCTTCCTTTTATGAAAGAGTTCTCTGTAGCATGTGTTGTTGTTTGATAGCGTTTTACCCACAGTAGAACTTCTTTCAAATTTAGAGTTAATCCTCTCAAACCCTGCTACTGCTTTATCAACTAAGTTTATGAAATATTTTAAATCCTTTTTGTCATATCAACAATATTAACAATATCTTCACCAAGAATAGGTTCTATTTCAAGATACTACTTTCTTTGTTCATCCACAAGAAGCAACTCCTCTTCCATTCAAATTTTATCGTGAGATTGCAGCAATTCAGACACATCTTTGGAGTCTCCTTCTAATTCTACTTCTCTTGCTGTTTCTACCACACCTGCAGTTGCTTTCTCCAATGAAGTCTTAAACCCCTCAGAGTCATCCATGAGGGATGGAATCAACTTCTTCCAAACTCTTGTTCATGTTGATATTTTGACCTATTCTACAAATCAAAAATATTCTTAATGACACCTAGAATGGTCATTTTTTTTTCCAGAAGAGTTTCCATTTACTTTGCCCAGATCCATCAGAGGAATCACTATCTATGGCACTTATAGCCTAACAAATGCATTTATTAAATAATAAGACTGAAAGTTGAAATTACTTCGTGATCAATGGGCTGCAAAATGGATGTTGTGTTAGCAGGAATGAATACAACATTGACTTCCTTATACATCTCCATCAGAGCCCTTGTGTAACCAGGTACATTGTCAACAAGCATATTTTTAAAGGAATCTTTTTCTCCAAGCAATAGATCTGAACAGTGGACTTAAAATATTCAGTAAACCATGTATTGTGATCCAGGCTTTGTTGTTACATTTACAGGGCACAGGCAGAGTAGATTTAGCATAATTCTTAAAGGCCCCACAATTTTCAGAATGGTAAATGAATATTGTTTGTAACTTACAAGTCACCAGCTGCATTTGCCCTTAACAAAAGAGTCAGACTGTCCTTTTAAGTTTTGAAGCCAGGTATTGACTTCTCTAGCTATGAAAGTCCTAGATGGTATCTTTCAATAGAAGGAAGTTTTAATCTATATTGAAAATCTGTTGTGTAGTGTAGCCACTTTCATCAATGATCTTACCTAGATCTCTAGATAACTTGCTGCAGCTTCTCCATCAGCACTTGCTACTTCACTTTGTACTTTTATGTTATGGACATGGCTTGTTTCCTTAAACCTCATAAACCAACCTCTGCTAGCTTCAAACTTTTCTTCTGCAGCTTCCTCACCTCTCTCAGCCTTACTGGAACTGAAGAGAGTTAGAGCCTCGTTCTTGGTTAGGCTTTGCCTGAAGAGAATATTTTGGCTGATTTGATCTCCTATTCAGAACACTAAAAGTTTTCTCCATAGCAGCCATAAATCTGTTTCGCTTTTCTTATCATTTGTGTGCTCCCTCGAGTAACACCTTTTATTAAAAGTCCTCCAAGAACTTTTCCTTTGCATTCACAACTTGGCTGTTTGGTGCAAGAGGCCTAGCTTTTGGCCTGTCTCGGCTTTCGACATGCCTTCCTTACCAAGCTTAATCATTTCCAGCTTTTGATTTAAAGTTAAAGACATATGACACTTCCTTTCACTTGAACACTTAGAGGCCACTGTAGGGCTACTAATTGGCCTCATTTAAATATGGTGTGTCTCAAGGAATAGAAAGGCCTGAAGA
The DNA here is from genome assembly GCF_009828535.3 of Hylobates moloch. Classification (NCBI taxonomy): domain Eukaryota; kingdom Metazoa; phylum Chordata; class Mammalia; order Primates; family Hylobatidae; genus Hylobates; species Hylobates moloch. The sequence continues at coordinate 29,198,040 of NW_026652288.1, read as the reverse complement.
TAGGGAGAAAAATGGAGAATGGCATGTCGCTGGAGCAGTCAGACAACATTTATTGATTAAGTTCACTGTTTTATTTTGGCATGGTTTGTGGCATCCCAAACCAATTACAATATTAACATCAAAGATCACTGTCCCTGATCACTGGAACAGATATAATAACAATGAAAAAATTTGAAATATTGTAAGAAGTATCAAAATGTGACACAGAGACAAGTGAGCACACACTGTTGGAAAAAGTGGTGCCAATAGACTTACTCTATGCAGGGCTGCCACAAATCTTCAGTTTGTAAAAAATGTAATATCTGTGAAGTGCAATAAAACAAGGTGTCCCTGCATGTGTATATGACTTATGTCCTCCACTGGGTAACAAATGTGCTAAGAACAATGATCAAGTATTGCATTCTTTGTACCTACAATGCCTTACATTTAAGAAGAACGCAGCATGGCATAATGCTATTGTATTTCAAACTATTTTTTTATTCATCAAAACTCTTTCTTTAAATTGTATTTTACATGGAAGCCCAACTTAGAAAATATATTAACAAGAATTCTTCTGGCTGAAGTGAGATCAGGAGCCCAGCCCCCACAGCTTGCTGTGTTTCTTCCACTCCTACTGCAAGGTAGTCACTAAAACCCCTTCACTGTGGAGCAAGGCTCCAGGGTGGATGGGTCAAGATTTGCAATCAGTCAAGCTGAGTTCCAGCTGAGGATCCACTGTGTACTTGCTTAGAGATTTTGAGCGAGTCACATAACCTTTCTGAGGCTGCTTCTTACAAAACATGGATTTTAATCATTATAATACTTCTATATCAGTCAGGAATGCTTTTAGCTGAAAGTAACATAAAATTCAGTTTATGGTGATCTAAACAGAGATTCACTTTTCTTACTTAAAAATAAGTTCAGAGGTGTGCAGTTACTAAGTGATTTTTAGACATTCAGTGATATTGTTGGGGACCTCAGCTGTTTTTATCTTTCTGTCCCATCATACTTAGCATTTTGGCTTTTATTTGTATGCTTGTTACTTCAGTGTCACAAGATGGCTATCCATTTATAAGTTCCAGAAAGAAAGAAGGAGCAAAGTCCTCCACCTCTGGAAGTTGTTTGTTTTAAATTCAGGAAGAAAAATTCTCCCCCAGCACACTTCAAAAAAAAAAAAAATCATTAGCTAGAACATGCCCATCCTTAGCCAATCAGTTGCCAAAAATAATGAGTTTGCACCAATCAAAGATTTCCCCCTGAGGATTAGATAGGGACTTATGTTCCCAAGTTTTAAGGAATCTCCAGCCCAACCTCCGAACACATCAGGGTCCTGCTGACAGAAGAGAGGGAGTAGCAGAGGAGTGTCCATTGGTGTCTGCCATGTCTGTCCCTATTCCTGCCTGAAGTTTAGATGGCTGCCGTGTGCTTCAAATGTGGATGTTGGAGAAAGTGACTTTCAACCTATAAAAGCACCAATGAAATGAGATCGTTCATTATGTTAACCTCTCAGTAAATATTTAAGGAGTGAACAAAGGGGAAAATTTCAATGGAGAAGAAGAATGACCTTGAATTTCCTAAGTCAGCAATTATCAAAGTATAACCCCATAATGCCTATGTTAGGGCATCAGAAGGATTGTTAATTTAAAATATAAATTCAGTCCTATTGAAGGTGGACCTCTAGGTGAGTCCCAGGAACTTATATTTTGAAACATTTCCCAAGTGACCTGTATGCCTATTAAAATGGAAAACCGTGGTCCTGTATGACTGGGAACCACTCAGTGAGGCAAAAGCAGGTGTTCTTGGGTAGATGTGCACATACAATGGGCATTTGGGAGTATCAGAAAGGGGAACACCAAACAAAAGAGCAGGTTGCTGACTGGTAGCTGTACCTTCTGTTTAGCACAGCCCCTCCACAGCGTAAGCACTCAATCATGGCGGCAACTTTTATTCTTATTGACAATTTTCTCCAGCACCAGGAGAATTCAATCTTAATGGAGGCTTCAGCTATGGTTCAGTTGTTCAGTCACTGTCTGTGAAATGAAGCCACTATCACCCAGGTCTGCTTGTGATAGACACCATTGAAACTCCTAATTTGATCCACAGGGAACAATAGGAAATTCCCAATGCATTCTGTAGGTCAATAAGAAATGTTAAGCCTCAAGATTGTGTTGAAGACATTTGCGAGATTGATGCACTATCTATAAAGGGTATAGAGTCCCTCAGATGAAAGACAGCCCAATCACGGTGTAATGATTAGCGACATCGCCTTAGCCCAGAGCATTGGAAAGTGCAGATGATAAATTACTATAAACGCTTAACAGAATGCTTCAAAGTTCTGTGTAGCATTACAACATAGCGTCTCTGAAGCTAAGTCCCTGGGTGTGACTGAGCAGATGTTTTCCTGGTTGGTTTTGAAGCAAATTAATCAAGTTATGGATGATTATTCCAGGCTGTGTGTCCCAAGTTACATAACTGGACCTGAAATGATTCTCAAATGTAAACAAATGTATACCCAAGCATATACATTTAAGTTTACATAGATATGTGTGTACATGTATGTATATGTATACACATTGTAGAACACTGTGGGAGTCACATGTTAAACATGATTATAGGTTTAAAAAGTAGATTACATGTCTCCATTTGTCATTCTTAGAGTTTTTTTTTCCTATAAGCTAAGCACACCAATAAGCTTTCACAAAGGCTATTGGTGAGGGTAGCATCTGAGACCTTCCTAAACTTCCTAAAGTATTGATAATAGTACTTTCAAGATGCTGAAAGATTGTAACTGGACAGGAGAAAAGTATGTGAAGGATTTTTTTTGTTTTAGTACCTTGTACAAGGCACCTAACCTCTCTAAACATCAGTTTCCTCATCCGTGAGAAGGAAATCATAATACCGACATCAAAGGATTATTGTGGGGAGTGAATGAAATAATGTATATAAAGCACCCAGTACAGTCTGACAAATAGTAGACTCTTGATAAACCATTGTTATTGGTTTTATTTATCTCTATATGTAGATGTGACAGGTTTGAAAACGTGATCTGAACCCAAGCTCCCTGATTCATAGTGTTGTTTGAAGGCACCATCTGAGAAGGAGCAATGTAAGAAGACAAAGAGTCATGCCCAGACCTTAGACAAGTATGCAACAGGGTTCAGGGCCTCTCCTGGGTTCCTGCAGGAAGAGTTCCCCTGAGACCTGCAGGTGGAAACCTGTCCGTACACAGAGGCCATAGATGCACTGAAAATGGTCTGGAAGAAGCCTTAGAGAAGTACTGTTTGGAATTATCCCCTGAAAGCCCATTTCCCAGCAGCAGCTGAAACCCTCCCTACTCCTAACCGAGGCTCACCCCTTCCGGTTTACTTCTTCACCTTGCTTCTGAAGTTCACCTGAGCATAGATGGGCAGATGCAGTGACTCACCACCCAGAAACACCATTCGGCCAGGTGGGTAAGATTCCAGTTCCTACATTTCAATCAAGCCAGTGCTGAAGTGTTAGCTGGCCTAGTGGACTAAGTAGGTAAGGAAGGATACTCCCTTCACTTTTCAGACCCAGAGAGGTACATCTCCCCTTCTGTTTTAAACTCAAGAGAAAGTTACCATGGTGCCTTTCTGCTTTCAGTGTGCTGCAAGAAGCTGTTTGTTTTTAAGGCACACAATGGAGAAAGCAGGGTCTCCAGACTGGCTTGTGATTACTTTCTTTCTTCTTTGAGTGTGGTCATCTTGCAGTAGAAATGTCATTCTATTTTGTCTTTATGTGCGTGGCCGGCCACTTTTCAGTTATTCTCCCCTAACTGAGAAGGCAAGGGCACACTCTGTATAAATTGTATATTCTCTGTAAAGAAAGAAAGCAGTACATGTTGAGCAACTATTAGGAGATGGAGCATTATTCTAGATATTTCACATATGACATCTAATTTAATCCTCAAAATAACCCCACAATCTAGGTGGAAATATTCCCATTTTTTATTATGGTAAAATACATATAACATAAAATTTACCATTTAACCATTTTAAGGGTACAGTTCAAGGGCATTAAGTATATTCATACTATTGTGCAATCATTACTGCCATCCATCTCCAGAACGTTTTTCATCTTGAAAACTAAAACTCTGTACCAGTTGAGCAATAAGTCCTCATTCTCCCTCTAGCCCCCGGCAACCAGCATTCTACTTTCTATCTCTATGAATCTGACTACTCTACATACCTCATATAAGTGGTATCATACAATATTTGTCTTTTTGTGACTGGCTTATTTCACTTCTCATGTCTTCAAGGTTTATCCATCTTGGAGTGTGTGTCAATTTTTTTTTTCCTCTTTAAGGCTGAATAATATTACATTGTGTGTGTGCGCACCACATTTTGTGTAATCATTCATCTGTCAATGGACACAAGTTGTTTCTACCTTTTGGCTACTTTGGCTGCCATGCGCATGGGTGTACAAATATCTATTTGACTCCCTGCTTTCAATTCTCTCCAGTATATGCCCAGGAGTAGAATTGCTGGAGCATATGACAATTCTATGTTTAACTTTTTGAGGAACCATCATACTGTTTTCCAGAGCCCCTGCACCATTTTACATTCCCACCAGCAATGAACGACGGTTCCAATTTCTCTTCCACCTTACCCACTACTCTCATTACTTTCTGGACATTGTTGTTGTTGTTTATTGATAATAGGCATCCTAATGGATATAAAGTGGTATTCCCACCAGGCTCAGTTTTAATCTAGAGCTCTTTGATCTCAAACTTATGGCTGTGTTCCTTGCACCAGCTAGGAGTGCAGGGACTTCGGGAAAACCACAGAGTAGAGAATCTGTGTAAGAGAAGGGCCTGGTTGTGTCAGTTCTCTTTTTCAAGAGCCACCCAAAGATGGAAAGGCAGTCTCTGCAACATAATTGCCCAGTCAAGAGCACAGCCCAGAACTTCAGCCTGTGCATTTATAAATAGAAGCTTTTGAATTCCCATTTCTCTTACTTCTCTTAGTCAATCAAGTGGTTTTTGACCTTTTCTTTCTTGCATCCGGACGAAGGTTCCCCCTGGGGATATTGTGCTTGTTCCCTTCTGCAGCCAATTAGATCATTTTGATTGTGGAGCTAACAAAACAGTCCTTATTTGAAAACTGACAGTGAAAGAGAGAAAAAGAGACAGAAATAGAAGCAGTGAAAAGAAGACGGAGGGAAAAAAGAGAGGATTGTGAGGTTGATGTAATTAGCATGGCACAGCGTTTCAGTCAGTTAAACAACATCCATTTCTGTCCCCCGCACACAGGACAGCAGAAGGCTCCAAGCGGATCAGACCAGAGGCCCCACCTTGCTGCTCTCCCAGGGTAGGAGAGGGTTTTCATGTCTTCGTCATCTGACAGATGACACAGCTAAGGCTCAGAAAAGGCAAATGCCTTCACTGATTCCACTGAAATAATATGAGACAAAGGCAGGACTCCAGTCTGCTGACAGTCCCTCTGGGCTCTCTTCATACTGTTCCCGCCATCTCCTGCTGCCACACCTTGTGAAAGAAACCAGGACCAGGACCCCTTCCTCTTAAGGTCTCGTCTCTCTCGTCTGCAAATGTCTATTATGAAATAGACATGAAAGATGGGGCAAAGAAGTGAAGAGTTGGATTAGATGACGTCTAGGACCCTTTTCAAGAGCTCGGAATGAGAGAGAGCTAGGTTTGAGTTTCTGGCTTCATGGCCCTGTTGTGTAAATTAGGGCCAGTGATTTTCTTCTCTGAGCCTGTTTCCTCATCTGTGAAGCAGGTACATTAAACTAACCGCATAGGACTTTTATTTGAACAACTAAGGGAGTATAGAACTTTAATTTTAATAGTATATAACTTTAATAGTATATAATTTTAATGATATGTATCAATTGCCAATTATGTGCCCAGTATATAGGCACTTATGTATTAGGTGATGGGTTTATAGGAACTCTCTGTACTATTTTTGCAACTTTTATTTAAATATAAAACTATCTCAGAATCAAGGTTTTTTGGTTTTTTGTTTGGGTTTGTGCCTATTATATAGGCATATGATTAGCAATTGATATATAGAATTAAAATAATATTCATCAATGCAATTTCATTCTTTCTACTGGAAAGACACCTCAAATTTTGAGCCCTTCTTGTCTCCTTAGATTGGGAAGACAGCACAGCATATACAGTCAGATCTTTGTGTCTGTGGGTTCTGCATTTGTGGATTCAACCAACTGAGGATCAAAACTATTAGGAAAAAAAAAAAAGTAACAATACAACATAGAAAATAATACAAATTGAAATATAGTATCACAGCTATTTACCTAGCACTTACATTGTATTAGGTATTGTAAGTAATCTAGAGATAATTTAAAGTATATGGAAAGATATGTATAGGTTATATGCAAATATTATACTACTTCATATAAAAGACTTGAGCATACTTGAATTTTGGTATCCACAAGTGGGTCCGGGAACCAATCCCCCACAAGTACTGAGGGATGTGTATAATTTTCTATATCCCACAGTTGAAAATAAATTCAGTTCTATAGGTCATCCAATAATGGGCCCTGTTTTACTTAATTAGTCTTGCTCCAATTTCTAGCAGTCTTTAGAGACTCACATATGCAAGCCCTCAGGATCCAGGCCTTAGACTATGACAGTTCCACCCAGTAGCCAAAGTTATTAACCTGCCCACCAAAAGCTGGAGAACTCTTTTGGGAGTGCGTTGCATGTGTTAATCCAACTATTGCATTTAATCCAAGTTATCAACTATTTGAATTAAATTGAACTCAATCAAACATCTAGAATATGAGATCTCCATGCTTTTGTGTGTCCCTGGGGTATGCTGGATGCTGTGAGTGAGCCTTTTCTCTGAGGTCCTTAACAGGCCTGTTCTGTTTCACATGATCTTCAAGGGATACCTCAAATTTTCCCAAAACTGTGCAGTCCTTCTCCTCACACTTGCTCCATATCTTCTTCCCTTCCTCTTTTTCTTTCTCTTTTCCTTTATCAGCTCCTCTTTTCTCCTATTCCATCTTTCCTTCTTCATTCTCAGTCTTCCTCTCATTCACAAATAAATATTTAATACCTACTATGTAGTAGGTACTGTTCTAGCACAAGACAGATAAGCTCTTGCCCTCAAGAAACTTGTATTTTTTTTAAAAAAAGGAACTTTTTATTTTAGGCCAGGTCTGGTGGCTCATGCCTAAAATTCCAGCACTTTAGGAGGCCAAGGCAGGAGGATTGCTTGAGTTTAGGAGTTCAAGACCAGCCTGAACAACATAGTGAGACTTCGTTTCTACCAAAAATTAAAAAAAATAAATAGCCAGGCATGTTGGTGCACACTTGTAGTCCCAGCTACTCAGAAGGTGAGGTGGGAGGATGGCTTGAGCCTGGGAGGTTGAGGCTGCAGTGACCTATGATCATGCCATTGCACTCTAACCTGGGCAACAGACTGAGACTCTGTCTCAGAAAAAAAAAAAAAAAATTGTTTTGAGATAGTTTGATATTTAAATAAAAGTTGCAAAAATAGTACAGAGAGTTTCTATAAACCCATCACCTAACTTCACCTTATGCCAACATCTTACCTAACTAAAACGTAATTACTGAAAACAGAAAATCAACATTGATACGATTCTCTTAGCTATCCTACAGATCTTATTAGATTGTTGCCAGTTTTCCTACTCATTTTTCCAGTTCAGGAACCAATCCAGTTTCCTGCATTGCATTTAATTATCATATCTGCTTATTTTCCTCCCATGTATGACAGTTCTTCAATCTGAATGCATCTTTCATGACCTTGACACTTCTGAATAGAATTGCCAGGTATTTGGTACAACGTCACTCAATTTGGATTTGTCTAACGTTTTCTTCTGAGTAGACTGAGGTTCTACATTATGGAGGGGAGACCCCAGAAGTGATGGGTCCTTCTCAGTGCATCATATCAAGTAGGCATCTCATGTCAAAATATCTTGTAACTGGTGATGTTAGTCCTGGGTTACACTTGAAGTTAACATGTGGAGAGGTGGCACCTGATGGTTTTCTCTTCTGTACTAAAGTTTCTGTTTTCTCCATTATAATTAATTAGTATCTTATGGGAAGATACTTCGAGACTATATAAATATCCTGTTTCTCATCATGCTTTCCTCCATTGATTTTATTATGCATTGTTTTTGAGCACTTCCTTACTCAAGAAGCTTACCTTTTATTAGGAGTTAGACAATGAAGAAGTAATGAAATAAATGAGATGACTTTAGTGAAAGTGTTATAAAGAAAGTGGAAGAGGGTAGAGTGAGAGCAAAGAGGTCTACTTTAGAGGGCACATCAGGGAAGACCTCTCTAAAGATGGGACATTTAAGCTGAGTCCTGAATGAAGAAAAAAAAAAAACAAACTTGAGTGAGATCTAAGAGAAAAACACTCTAGGCAAAGCATGCAACAGCAAAAGCTTTGAAGCCAGAATAAGCCAGGCCTGTTGGAGAAAAGGAAGTCAGCCAGGCGTGGCTGGAGCGCAGGGAGTAAGGGGCCAAGTGTAGAAGACAAGGAGGCGGAAGTAGGAAGAACCAAATCAAGTGACGTCTGTAAGAGGGGTAGAGAGTGGGGACGTTTTCTAAGCACAGCGCAACCTCCTTCGTTAAATATATTCTCATCTGTGCTGTCCAATAGGATAGTCACTAGCCACGTCACCTACTTATATTTAAATTGTTACTGATTGAAATCAAATAAACATTTTAAAATTCAGTTCCTCAGTCACAGTAGCCACACTTTGAGGGTCCACTAGTCACTCTGAGGTTAGTGGCTGCCCTATTCGACAACACAGCTATAGAACAAATCCATCATGGCAATAACGTCCACTGGACAGCACGGCTGCGCATGTTTTCTGGAGGTCATTCATTATGTTGGTTTCTAGGGGATACGCAAAGTTGAATGAGTTATGGCCCTTATTCTCCAGGAACTTCAAGTTTAGGAGACAAATATGCAAATAAACATAGTACCAGACAGCTCGTATTAAGAATCATGGGCAGGCACAGAAAAATTGCTGTCAGATTTGGATGCAGCACTGACAGTTAGGAGATCAAAAGAGGCTTCCTGGAGAAGCAGCGGTTAAATGTCTAGGTAAGATTCTTTTGGGTTGAGAGGAGGAAGTTATGTCCAATGGAAGTTTGATATTAGCTGAGGTTTTTGAAGACAGCAAGTACAAGATGAGGATAGCAAGTAGTGTAGGTTGGCTGCAGTTTGGTTGTGGGTGTGTATGAGAATGTGAAAGGGAGATTAGCAGGAAGGAGGGCGATAGAGTGTGAAGGGCCTTGGAGCCAAGCTAAAGAGTTTTATCTTTATCCCAGAGGCAGTGGGGGAGCTGTGGATGGCTCTTACCAAAGGAGTAACATTATTGAAGTTGTGCTTAAGAAAGATTGGTCAGTGTGCAGCATATGAAGTGGACGATGGCTGGGGAGATGGACTGCAGAGAGAGGGTGGGAAATCTATTTGCAGTAGAGCAGGTGTGAGGTCATTCCTGTTCCAGCATCTATTTTTCTGAAACCTAAAAGCATTCCCAAGCACAAGAAGACAGGCTGCTTGAAATATAACATTCAGAAATAAACCTGAGATTAGAAAACACACCACTTACTCTTTACAGCAAGCAAACATCAGACCCACAGGATGTAATTAAGCTCGTTGAAAAACAGGCACTCTTTGTACGTGTTTGTTTACACAAATCAGGGTTTTGTAAACTTTAGGGCTCATAAAAGTCACCTCAAGCAGCTTATTAAAATGTGGAGTCCTGAGCCCTGCCCCCACGGACTCTTACTTCATATGTCAGGGATGGGGCCTAGGAATCTGTTTTTTAAAAGGAATGCACTATGATTAGGGCAGTCAGTGATCTGAGGAAAGATGCCTGAGAAGCACTGCCCAACCTCTTTTCCTTTTAAGCTTTCTAACCTCAAGCTAACAGGTTCCTCGTCTCATTATTTATAGACCATAGTCCTGCAAATATGAAAATTGTTCCTCTCTTAATATGCTTTTTTCTCTCACCTCCATGAATTAGTAGACTTAAGAGAAGTGTAACATATTTTTTCCATTTATAATTTTTTATTTTATCCACTTAAAATAGGCTTAAAGAATTATCCCTTCATTTTTTCTTTTTCCCCAAGTGCTGATTTCCAGAGCTTAATCTATCTACCCTCTGTCTATGTATCCCTTATATTGGCATCTGTTTTTCTTTGCCCTGTCTGCCCCACACAACCAAAAACTCTGAGGGCAAAGACCTTGTTGTAGTCACTTCCTTGAACCCTACAGGGCTCAGCCCTGTGCCCTGGAATTGTCCTATTTAGCCCTGGTACAATTAGAGCTCTGGCCCAATTGGGACCACAAATGTTCTAAAAACCCTCTGAATTGGCACCATTACCAAAGCCACTTGACAGACGAGATGAGCAAGTCTCAGAGTATTTATGTGGAATCCTCAGAAGCATGCAGTGAATATCTGAGCGGTTTTGAATCTTGGTCTCTGAACCTGGCATCCCATGTGTTTTTATTGTTCGCTGCATGGGCTCAGAGAAGGTAGGTAAAGGTAGGTGAAGGAAGGTTTGGTGATACTGATGTTCTTTCCCTGCGGTCACAGGAGCCCTACTGTCAAGGAGGGAGCAGGAGGGGGCAGCATTTTCCCCTTTGCCCTTTGTGTTTTGCTTGCTATTATCTACTTCCAACTTTGGCACTTTCTCTTCCTATTCCTCTAATGTCATGTGCCCACACGTGATCAGCACAAACAGGCAGCCATTCCATTAGCCAATCTTCAAGACCAGCGTTCCCAATTCACAGGTAACTGGGGAGTCCAGAGAGTGATAATTACAGACCTTTCCTCCAATTTCACATAAGTAAGGAGGTTTTACAATTTAACACAGCCCCTTTCTCCCATTATGTCACATTTCAGACAAAATGCTTGAGCCTCAGCATTTCCTTTGGCAATCCATGCCTCTACAGAACAGATGGGGGTTGTGAGATAAGAGCCTCCTCTGCACAGTTCCTGTAGGGAAGTGATGGGGGATGGAACGAACATCCGTAAGCCCTCAGCTTCTACAGCCAGACCCTTGGGGACCCTGGCCCCTCCCAGGGGCGTTCCTGCTGCAAGTTGCATGCCCAGGTGAAGTAAGATGGATCTGAACTGTGAATGGAAATGCACCAAACTGTTGTGACTGTCAGAGCCCACATTACTGGAGGCCCTAACCCAGCAGCTGGGCAGACACCAACATGCAAGTCTCCTAGTGATGAATTTGCCAAGCAGTTTGAAGACAAGTTAGGAAATATGCAGCCCTCAAGGTCCAAGATCAATGCCACCACCTTGGGAAGCCTTCTCTGCTTCTACTCACTTACCCACCCACTAGGCAATGAACATGCTTTCCTGTAGACCCTCAGAGGACATTGTTTAGGCTTTCACTCACCATAGAAAATTCAGATTAGTTGACTTGTGTCCAGTACCACACTATATTGTGAAAGCACATTCCATATCTTATCCATCTTATATCCCTAGTCTCTGGTTTCTGAGACTTAGTAGCTGCTTAATATATGTTCACCTAATGAATGAACAAATAAATGAATCGTGATATGGCATGGCAAGACAGCTATCTGCAGCTATTGGAAGATTGTCATGCAAAGAAAGATTGTTTATGCCCTTTGTGCAATACTGGATAAAATGAGAATCAAGCAGTGGATGTCATGATTTTAATAATGTAAAGTAGAGGGGTTTTGTTTTTGTTTTAGCAGCACAGTCACTGAGAGGTTGAGAAGAGTCATCTGCCTTGGGGGAAGCAGTGAGATCCCCTTCATGGACAGGGTTTAAACCAGAAACTGGAGGAGAATAAATAAAGATTTTCTAAGAGGATTCAGGTGCAGACATTTGGAGGGGTGACCAGTCTGGACACTTTTAAGGTTTCTTCCAACCTTGAGACTCTCTACTTTCAAGATTTGTTTTTATTCACCTGCATGGCTGCTTTATTGGTCTGAATATATATGGGGATATTTTTCATCTTCCAAAGTAATCTGAGGGCAGCCTCTCCATTTACCCACGGAGCTTTTGGTGGGAACCGTGGATTGACTTATAGTGGGGCTGACTCGTATGTTGCATGATTCACTGTGCTCTATAGATGCCCCCAAACACATATATCATTGTATCTGCTGTTCCAGGATGACACTTATTTCCCCACCTGTGCAAATACAGCTGTAAAAAATGTTGCATGGCCAGGCTTCCCTTCCCCAGAGTGTAGAGAGAGAGCACACACCCTCTGGTTTAACACGCCCATGAGGCACGCACCCCCTTTTCTGAATTTCAACACTCAGGTTCAAGTCTATTAAGAAGAGAAGAGAATTGCAAATGAACTCACATTACTGGCCAAACCAAGCCAGCCTCCCTCCTAAATTACTGCGTATATTGAGTCTGTGGGCTACAGAAACTCCTGCACCGTCTGTGGCTCCCTGGAAAATCAAAAAGGTTTCCAGCACTTTCAGCACACAAGCAGGCTCTGAGACCTCTCTTTGTTAGAGATTTGATTCAAACTGTGTCCATTAGCAGTGAAATACAAAAGGAAAAAAAAGTCAGTATGGTATAGCTTTGAAATATTTTAGCAAGCGCCACAGGAAAGAATAACAGACCATAAATTGCTGCATCTGGCCTTAAATTTAGGAAGAAAACAGTAATGCAAAAAACCAAAAATGTTACCCTCCTTTGTCATTTAAAAAGATAGTTTCGACTTCTCATCAGTTTTTGTTCACCGTTTCATACACCAATTGTGAAACTGCAACAAAAGCAACATCCCTTTCTCACCACCCCACCCCCATTAAGCAATAAATTTTGCCAAAAACCTCACACATATTTGAGCAGCAAAGAGATTGGGAAAAGTTGAGAGTAGTAAGGACCCCACCCCATGCCAAAGACAAGATGTGTGGGTGGGTTTCTGGTTAGGAAACAAAGCCAGGAGCTACCTGGAGGGCCTGTGCCATTGAACCTGAGATGTGAAGCGGCCATCTGAGCTCAAGGTGAAACCGCTCCACCTCTCCCCCAGCCACTCTCTTTCTATGAAAGGTGCTATTGAATCATGTCATCTCCTAATAGAAACAGACTGTGGAGAGAAGGATGGGGCCTGACTCCATGTTCTTATCTTTTATGCGTGTTCAGAAGTCCAGGACCACTTCTATTCGATTTTGCACATTTGGGGCAATCATCTTGGACTGCGTTATAATAAACACGAGATTTTTTTTTCCATCCTAAAGCGACTCCTTGCTGTGCTGCTCAAAATAATTTCCCCATATGACAAAAGCACCACATGCCAGTAGGCCTGTTCTGCGTGTACTCTCTGTCCCCGTCTTACCCAGATACTGTGATGGTTTAGTCTGAATGCTCCCTGCCCAGGTGCTGCTGTACCTGCCAGAGAGATTTCTGCAAGAAATCATGATGGGCAGTGCTAATGAATAATGGAGAGGGGTAGGGGAAGAGACTCTGGCCGGAAGGTCAGCTGGGGGTAGATTGTGGAGGGTCTTGAGTGCCTCCATCAGGTATCTGGACTTAATTCAAAATGGCATCCAGCTCCACCCACGTGTTTGCCAGGAGACGAGGCCCCAGCTGCGTTTACAGCTGACTCTGGTGGCCACATTGCCAAGGAGGTCCTTAGGGGAGGGTTGGTTCCTTACTCCTCTTCCAGTGAGTAAGTGCCTGGCACCATCATTTTTAAGTGATTAATGAATGAAAGACTTTGCTTAAATGATATCAAATGCCCTGATGAAGCCTGGAAAAGAATATTAAGCACACAGCTTATAAACCACACACTAAACTCTAGCTTCCCCAGCATCTGTATTTTATAAAACAGCTGGAAGGGTAACTAAAGTTTAAACTCTTCTTCCTGATTCTTGTGAAGAAACAGACAGCCTTTGGCCACCAGATTTTTCTAAGCTAACACAGGGGCACTATTTGCACATTATTTTTCATGAAATGTGGTCATTTACATATATTTGCATAGTGCTTTCAAAAAGCCTTAATTCTAAGTATGTCAAATAAAATAAAACAAATTAGGGTAATCTACTGCCATTGTATAGCAGCTCAGCTTGGAGATCTTGGCAGTGGTGGCTGGAAGAGCCCAGAACCAGTTTTTAAGAAGCTCCAACAACCCAGATTTAGTGTATCCAGGGGTCAACAGACACAGTAAAGTCTGAGAACAAGGAACTCCTTGGGGGCAGGGTCAAGTTTCAAGTGTCTGGATAGTGCTAGTAGTTGACAAATCCCAGTTATACCTCTGATTTAAGTCTCACAAAAACCTGTGTACTTGGTAGGGCTAGGATTGTTAAGAACTTTTCTGCAAGGGGATTGGAGGGGTCAAGTGGATTGCGAGGTTATATCCTGGTAAATGGTCATGCCAACGCGCAAACCTAAGACAATTCCAAATCCAGGCCTCATGGACCTCAGAGCCTTGTTGCTCTGAGAATTGATCCAGAGTTGCCTTGAGAAGAGGTGAAATGTCCCTATTTACTGGTTGTTGTGTTTTCTTCATTTTTTGTTGTTGTTTGTTTTGTTTTATTTTGTTGTTTGTTTGTTTTTTTGAGACAGCGCTTCACTCTTGTTGCCCAGGCTAGAGTGCAATGGTGCAGTCTCTGCTCACTGCAACTTCCACCTCCCAGTCTCAAGCGATTCTCCTGCCTCAGCCTCCCAAATAACTGGGATTACAGGCGTCTGCCACCACACCCAGCTAATTTTTTGTATTTTTAGTAGAGACAGAGTTTCACCGTGTTGGTCAGGCTGGTCTCAAACTCCTGACCTCAGGTCCTCAGGTGATCCACCCATCCCGGCCCTCCAAAGTGCTGGGATTATAAGCGTGAGACACCATGCCCAGCCCTTATTTACTATTAATCCAGCATCTCCTCTTTAGACACCACACTGCCACTGGGAAGCGATGTGAGGGAACCACCTATTGGCTCTGGAAGAGCGTTACCCAGCCTGTGATGCATCTGGCCCTAAGTAATTGTCTTTTTATAGTTTGAGACAGTTATTTGAAAGTTATGGTAATGGGGTGAAAATATAAGCAGCTTATGGTTTACTAGAACATTAATCCTCTGGGGATGATTTCTTTTCTCCTCTGTGCATCTCCAAGGGACCTTTTTCATTGCATTGTGTGAAATTTATTTTTTGACTTTTCTCCCTGTGATCTACTATCGCTGGCCCACCTCTGCCTAATTATTAATTTCCATATTTGCTAAGGTATATAGAAAGGGTTCTAGTGCAGGTCAGGCCAGATTTTGACCAAGGACCAAGGACCTTTTCAGCAGAGGCTCAGGGGAGACACACAGTGGGAAGTAGGAGTCAAATCCAAATGGGCTTTGGAGGCAGTCAGAGCTGAGTTCAAATCCTGGCTCCTGTATCTTTGATAACTTGGCCTTGGCCTCTCTGATATTCAGTGTCTTCAGTCATGCACCTGTAACTCCTAGATGCCCAAACTGATGCTCTAAGACTAATCCTGTAAATTTGGGTAAGCCTGTATGTGGACAGGCATGGGCAGGACCAAGGAGTCAGCTACTATAGCCAGCGGCCCTAGGATGCAGAGGAGACTTCTAGGGCCGACTTATTCATGGGAAAGAGGAATGCACAGTGCCTGGGGCCACAGTACTTTTAGGAGCCCAAGGAAACTTTTTAATTTCTTGAAAAATCAGAAGAAAAAATTAACTTTTGAGTTTAATAAAATGATTTAAATGTATGATATTAATATAATTTGTATACAATAATATATGCTATTAATGTATTTATCTCAATTACTAATGCAATTGTAAAACAGAATTTTTAATTGTTTTTGTATAAAGGATCCCATAGTGGCAAAAGCACCCAGGGCCCCCAAAAGTCATAACGCAGCCCTGGGAGTTCTTGCCCAGTCCTCTATTTTCTCCTGGGCACCCACTTCTCCTTTGTTCAATCTTCATCTGCTCATTTACAGAAGAGCTTCCAAATCAGGAAGCCTTGGGCTGACCTAGCTCCCAACATTTCATGATGCCCAGTGAGCACCCACAGGGCAGGTCCTTTACATCAAGGTGACCTTTGGTTTGCCCAGACTTGGCCACCTGCCTGCCCTGCATCTTGCACCAGCCAGTATCATTCCACATTCTTCAGTTTCCCTCATGTTCCTGCCTATAACCCTCAACCACCTCAAGCCAAGCAATAAAAGAGAGGAGGGGAGAGTTCATAAATGGAGCTCCCGATTCACTCTCTGTCCTACCCCCAAGAGCCTCCCCACGTAGGACTGTTCTGGCAGACTAAATAAACATTCCAATGGCAATCACATTGCTCTCTACTGTAGTTTATTTTATGTGAACACTTGAGAAACCAGTAGAACCATGAATTGGCATTCATGATATGACTTTCTGTGACTCAGTTTCTCCTTTTGCAAATTGGGCATAACAAGAGCAATGTGGTAGAAGCAATAGGAAAAGAAATAAAATTACACTGGGAGAATGCAGAATGCCCTTCAGAAGAAACATCCTAGGTACGTTTGAAGTTATTATTAGCATGACTGTCAATGAGCTCAAGCCTCTCAGAGTGCCCGGGGCATAAGGACTTCCTGTATTTATAAGGCTACACGTCCGCCTCCTCTTCCTTCCTGATTCACCATCAATTGCTTTCACCACTACTAAATGGGCCCTGAGCTCCAGTTATTCTCAGTTTATGCCGACAACCTGCAAAAGGGTGAGTGAGCCAGTGGTGGGTTAATTTCCGGAGACTAGCCCCTTTCCAACCATCCTGAGGGCCTCAGTCAGTCTCCCAGGAGGCCTGCACCCTAAGGGGTGAGAAATTGGGAGCAAGAAGCAAAGCCAGCGGTCAAAGGCGGGCAGAGGCTGTAAGGAGAGAAACCCAGAATTGTATTAAACAAACAAACCCTTCCCCCAAACTGGAAGGGAGCCAAGAGACCAAAGAAAGACTCCGTGGCAAGTAGATGAGTTTATTTGGCCTTACATACGGGGCACTCCTGGGCAGCAGCAGGACAGCTCTAAAGATCCAGCCCGCCTCCCATCTCTAAGCTGCTTTTAAGCTAATTTTCTGGCTCTTGCCTACTGTATGTATGCAATGGAACTGTTTTCCTCATTGGTTCTCAGATACTCTCTGGGAGGTTTGCATTCTCAGGGACACCTGCTCCCTGGCAGGCACCATGGCCTTGGCTCACAGCCTGGCCTTCAGGGTTCAGGCAGCATGCATACACCCTTAAGTAACCTGTCACACTACAGAGGCAAACAAGGAGAAAGAGGAGAAGTGCAAGAAGCGAAAAGATAGTTAAAAATGCCACAGGGATGGGAAAGGACGCCCTCAAATGTCTAGTGTCACCCAAGGCTGATGCCTTCATTCTCTGTTCCACAGTCATCCTTTGAGCAGGACACACAGGACGTGCTCCCAGACCCCCTGCAACTTCATCACACTGTAGCCACCATGTGGCAATTCACCTTACCCAGTGGCAGAGTCACGCTTTGTCCCTTTCGGGTTTCAAGTTAGAATCAGATCTTCGACCTGGAGGGGACATTGAGAATCATTTGTCTAACACTGTATTTTTACAAATTAAAAATTTGAAACCCAGAAACTTAAGGGGCTTGTCCAAGTTCTCACAACAAAGAAATCGGGACTAAAATCCCAGATCTTCTAGTGCCCAGTCGAAAGTTCATTTCACTGTTATGCATACGGTTTTTAGGTGCGTACCCTTCCCACATGCTTAGGATCTAGGTGTGCTTTTACTCTTATGCATCCTGACACCAACCAGGGCTGGAAAACATGTACTGTATCCCCATTTTTACCAGTGAAAAAGCAGAGGCTCAGAGAGGCTAAGGGAGAGTACCCAAGACTCAAGGGAGAATATTGAAGATCGCCAGGTCGTTGTGGCAGAGCTGGAATCAAACCCAGTCTCACTGACCAATACTCTCAGACAGTGCACTTCCCTCCATCCCACACTGCCTGAAAGCCGACTATCCAGAGCTCTGTGGTCATGGATATTGTGAAGGAGCAAGGATTCCCATCCATATTTATAGGAAAACTTCTGGCCCAACTGCATTCATGCTTAGAAGTCTCAACATTTTTTTTTTATTTATCAGAGGAAAGAAAGTAACGATACAGTTGATGGGCAATTTGTGTAATTAACACCCCAAAGCTCCTAGTACTATAAGGTTTTTGGATTCAGTGCATTCTCCCAACAGATGCTCTTTTTACTGGTCAAGTGTCATTATCACGAGGATTATAATGGAGTGGAAGAGAATGGCTGCCAGAAGAGACCAGAGGGTAGGCGGGATATGGGTTTGTCATTAGTGGTCTTGGGTGCACTTCGGTGCACCTATGAGCCTGCTTCCTGTGAAGATTTTAATGATGAAACCGGTGAGCTCTAGAGAAGGAGTTGGACATCTGCTTCTCAATTAGTGTTAATTTAGCTTATTTGGAAATGATTTGTGCCTCTACAAGACAACATAACTGAAAGTTGTTTTCTCTCCTATGATCATAACTTTTTACTCTTCTCACAATGGGCCAGATGAATGCAGCAGAGGGGCATTCCTGGGCTGCAGAGGAACATTCCTGGGCTGCAGAGGAACATTCCTGGGCTGCAGAGGAATGATGGATAGTCCTGTTCCTGCCAATTTTGAAAGACATTGTTGCTCCTTTGTCTCAATGCAACTGTAACGCCCAAATCAAGGTCTTGAGAAATGTCCAGCCCCTTCCAAGGCACTTCTTGGAAGCAGGTAATTGGCCCTTTTATGGTGGTTACCCCAGGGCGGATGTTAAGGTGGTACACACAGCTACAATCATGCTGGTTATTAAAACATTGACTATTTCCAGATCAGTTGAAAAATAACCATTTCTCCAAGTCATACAAGTGCTCCATCACCTCTTCAGCTTCCCCAGACTCAGGGATCCCAGATGAGCACTGATCAGGAGCTTCCCTGGTACCCAGGCACCCACCAACCTTCCAGTCAGGCCTCCATGGCCCCTGCATGCCTGCCCCATTCCTACATGTCCCCCAGCCAGGGCAGGCCCTGCCCTGCTAAGGGAGATAGCATCCCTTACAGTGACACCAAGCCCCAGTAGGCTAATGCCCACTCTGTGATTCCCCCGGAGGCACCTAAAGTGATTGATTACCAAATGGTTTTAATGGCACTCTGCCTTTGAGTTCCTTTGTGAGGTACACAGGGAGACCCCTGCTCTATGCTCTTCACAGGGTCCCAAGCAGACGTGCTGTACTCTTGTTGGCTCTGAAGTTGACATAGACAGATCCAGAGTAGGCTCTGCCCCTGAGCAGGGCATGCCAGCACTACCTCTTAAAGTATTCAGGTGAGCGATGCTGGAGCCTGATGGCCAGACCCTGCCTACAGGGCCAACCTGGGTTGAGTGTGATGGGAAGTCCAAGTCCAAGTTGGCTATTGAAGCCAGAGACTCTTGACCAGCCAGAGCCTGGAGCCACACAGGAGTCAAGAAAGGCAGAGGGAGCAAGAAATGGACGAAATCTGATGTTTTTGCCCCTCAAATCAGAGTTCATACACAAGGATCTGTGGGTTCTGTATGATAATTTAATTGATATGTTCTCATGTTGATGATAATCTAAAAGAAAGTCATTTTTGCCTCTACCTTTGGGCTTGTGATCTGGATCACTTTGGCATCAAAGAGTGGTGCTTTAATAGTTATCAGACTTGAAGACAGAAGCAAGGTAGACTTGTCGAGGGTTCATGTCCTTGAAGGCCAAATGATTGCAGGGGACCCTGACAAGAGAAGGTTTGCAGCAGTTGCATACCAAAAACTCTTAGAAGAACTGATTCATTGGCCAGGCACTGTGGCTTACGCCTGTAATCCCAGCACTTTGGGAGGCCGAGGCAGGCGGATCACCTGAGGTTGGGTATTTGAGACCAGCCTGGCCAACATGGTGAAACCCTGTCTCTACTAAAAATACAAAAATTAGCTGGGTGTGGTGGCAGACGCCTGTAATCCCAGCTACTCAGGAGGCTGAGGCAGGAGAATTGCTTGAACCTGGGAGGCAGAGATTATGGTGAGCGGAGATCACACCACTACACTCCAGCCACTTGGCGACACAGACTCCGTCTCAAAAAAAAAAAAAAAGGAATTGATTCATCACGTAACCTATGTAACATGGGCATATCAGTCATCTGAACGGATGTGTATTAGTGTTTGTTTTTGTTTTTGTTTTTGTTTTTGAGACGGAGTCTTGATCTGTCACCCAGGCTGGAGTGCACTGGCACGATCTCGGCTCACTGCAACCTCTGCCTCCCAGGTTCCAGTGATTCTCCTGCCTCAGCCTCCTGAGTAGCTGGGATTACAGGCACCCACCACCACGTCCGGCTAATTTTTGTTTTTTTTGTTTTTGTTTTTGTTTTTTTAGTAGAGACAGGGTTTCACCATCTTGGCCAGGCTGGTCTCGAACTCCTGACCTCAGGTGATCCTCCTGCCTTGGCCTCCCAAAGTGCTGGGATTACAGGCGTGAGCCACCATGCCCGGCCAAAGATGTGTATTAGTTTTCCATGATTGCTAGAATGGATGGCTTATTCACTCAAAGTTCTGGAGGCCAGACATTCAAAATCAAGGTGTCAGCCAGGCCATGCTCTCTCTGAGACTCTGGGTAGAATCCTTACCACTTCCTAGCTTCTGGTGGTAGCTGTCAGTCTTTGGCATTCCTTGCAGCCACGTCCCTCCCACGTCTGCCTCTGGCCTCACATGGCCTTCTCTCTGCACGTCTCTCCCACCCTATTTTTTTTTTTTTTTTTTTTACAAGAACACCAGTCATGTTGGATCAGGGCCCACCTTAGTGACCTCACCTTAACTTGATTACATCCGCAGAGACCCTATATGTGGTCACATTCACAGGTGCCAGGAGTTAGGATTTCAACACATCTTTTTGGAGGACATAATATAATCCATTACAGAACCTGAGTAGGAGCCGTCTATGCTCTGTCTGTCCTGTGAGCAGTGACATTGTTTCAGCAAATAGCACCTTCCATCGCATTGAATTGATGTGTTAATTTAAACAGTATGGTTTTATACATTTATATTTATTTTTTATTAATTATTGAATTATTTTTGTTTTGTTTTAATAGTCAGGTAAGAGCTATAAGCATAAGGAGTTTATACCCACATTTGTGCTTTACATTTTAAAATAATATTAGAATACATAATTTGTCAGTTCAGGCAGTCTTGACAATTGTCACCTGTTCTATTTAAAGCAGCTGCGTGTTGTTTCAGTACTAGAAACCCTGGAGTCCAGATGAATTCCAGATGTGAGAGGAGATTGTGCCTTTTCTAAGCTTGATAGGTGGTCAGATTTCAAGTTCCTAAGGACCTGTGTACTCTCAGGATTTGCAAATGTCCTCGAGGTAAATGTTGAGTTTTGAAATGACCTGGAGCCAACACCAGTTTTCTCAGCAACAATATCTGGGCCAGAGAGGGTTCAGATTCTGGCTTGGAGTCCCACAGGCAGGGCTGATAGCCAAGCCTATTCTGGAGATAGCCAAGCTCCAGAAAGCTGGGTGGCCCCTGGAACCCTAGGGAAGAACTGGCATCTATAATAGAACAAGCCCACAGTTCTCTCCTTCCCAAATCAGTGGGAGCCGTAGGGGACATTGTAACCTACTCCATTGACCCTCATGGCCCTGAGGACAGGTTTGCTCTCAGCACCCCAGCAAGAAAGCCACAATGTCAGTCTAAGGTGTTTGCTTTGCGTTCTTTGATCAGAAATGGATGGAGGGACACTAGTGGAACTTCTTAGCTCCACCTGCGTATTCCTAAAGGCAGCCCTCTGAAGGTCAGGTGGGATCTGGGAGAGTAGACTTCAACCATTTGCAGCAAATTACTGCAAATCTCTTTGCTTTCTATTTTAACATTCCTTTGAGTTTTGTTTGAATTTTAAAATGTTTGAATCTCATGCTTTAAAAAAATATTAAACTTGTTTTCTCAAAATAATTTGATTAAAATTAATGCTTCTGAAAGATATTCCAGGTTTTTCATATGTCATGGTGCCTTATTCCCTTCTCACCTGCAATCTCCAATTAGTGCAGAACTAAGTAACAAATAGCTATGAGACATCTTTCTTCTATGACCAGCTCATGTGAACAAAACACTGTATATGGAACAAGATGACCTGGTTCAAACTCTGATTCTAATACTTTTGAGATGTTTGAACTTTGAACTTACATCTAACCACACTGAGCCTCAGTTTCCTAATCTGGAAAATGAGTATTAATATAATAATACCTGCAGGTCTTCTTCATTGGTGGTGTTATGAAGATTGAATTAAATAATGGGTATAAAAGCTTTTCAAAATGTAAATGACTGTTTGAATCTGAGTTATTTTTGCCACTTGCCTATGCCCTTCAGCCAGAGACCACCAAAGATAATCTATAGTTAAACAAATTTGGTTTATTACTAATTGTAGCATGAAGAATAAACATGTAGAGTGTCTCAGTAAGAAGGTGTTAGAAGGAAGCTATTATAGAATTTGGGCTTTATTGGGTAATTTGAGGTGGGGCTTAGGGAAGCAGGACTTTGCTCTAAATTGGATGCTGTCATTAGATGGCAGCAATTCTATAATTGGGTATCTCAATAAACCTCCATTGAGAAGAAAGACTAGAATGAGCATAAAGCTGTATTTGGTAAAAAAGCAGGAGTAACTCATTTTGGTCAAGAGAAGGTGTTTGGCATTTTGGAGGTAACACAGTGATGTTATCTTTGTCTGTACTTAGAAGTGGCCTCGCTTTGTCTCATTTTATCAAGATCTCAGAATAGCCTTGTCTGAACTTGGTATTCTGCATTCTGTGTCTAATGGGAGAATCACATGGCCTACCTGTGAGTCGGGCCAGCTTCTGAATGTCAGAAGCTGCTCTTTTATTTCTCACATTACGCATGTTCAAACCAACAGATTCTCTGGAGAACCATGGGCCTGCATGGGGGTTCAAAAATAGATGTACTCAGCATATCTAAGAGACAGAAGAAAGAAGGGAGGGAGAAAAATGAGGAAGGAAGAAGAAACATAAAGGGGGAAAGAAGTTGGGAGCTGTAGAGTGTTCACATATCCTCCAAGACTCCCCAAGAGCCCTGGAAGAACTAAAATGGATCGAGTGATTTCCACTTCCTAAGAGGCCACCGTTAGGAGGCAGCATCACATGGTTGGCCGAGAAAACACCAACACCATTTGATTCCCTTAAAGGGCACCACTTGAATCAGATCCTGGGACTGGTTGTAGATTTGACCTTTTTTGGCACCCCTCACTACCTCTCTCACTCCTACTGAGTTCCATGTCATACAGATTTTCGGGTCTGTGCTCCCTAAGCGATTTGAGGGGAAGGATTCCAGAGCCATTTTCTCCTCTGGCTAGTCTGTGATCAGAGTGCACAGATGTTTCATAAAACTTTAAAATGACTAAGCCATTTACCTCAGGTGGCTAATCAAGCAGATTTAAAGAATTCCAAGGTATCAAGGAACCACAAGTGCAGAGTGGAAATTGAATTGCGGTCACAGATATGGTTGGGCCATTAAAAGCCAAACTTGATGGGCTAAGAATGAGTTATCAGCTGATGAGGGAACATCAATATGATAGCAAAAAAATTGGCCTCTGTTGAAAGGGGCTTTTCTCAAAGGCCTCATGATACCCAGTAGAAGATGAACTCTTGATACCTGCCATCTCTCCGTTAATAGCTTCAGTTGAATCAGATTAATTTAAAGGGGCTAATGAAAATGATGTAGGAGAAGAGTTTGGAGGTAATAATTTGATGCCAAGGTATTGGCTTAAAGATGATGACATTATAAAACCAGTCCCCTGGGGAATAGGCAGAGAGCACTGGGAAGTGATTAGGAAGCAGGGGGTTCCCTCTCTCAAGGGTTCTTGCCTCCCCTGGGCCAGTCCACAGTGCCTTTCTCAGACAGGAGCGTGTGGCAACATCAGCTGACATTTATCAGTAAGGATTTTATCAGTAAGTTTCCTGGGGAATTTAAGTATTTGAATACATGGCACACGGTAGGCTCAATATCTATTTTATTTAATGAATGAATGCCAAGTAGTAGAGACTCTTTGTTTCCTTTATTGGTTAGCTCATTTCTACTGTGTTTTGGGTGAAGACCCAAATCTTAAAATGATACTGGAATGATACTTAAATTCCAGTATCATTTGCTTGATACTGGAATTTCTAAGAAGTTCCAGTCTTCGCAATGGTTTTATAATATTTGTATCTTGCCTTTTTCTTTCATTTCTAGGAAAAGTTCTCCAGATGTGCTTACGATGCCTTCTTTGCTTCTTCCTATCATTCTTTGGACAAAAGTTACACTCAAACCAAATCTTAGCATTATGAAAGCCATGTCTTATACAGAAAAATAAAAATCCTTAAGACAAAGGTGGAAAATTGCATAGTTAACAAGTGGGAGGTAAGGTGGCCAAATGGACTCCACTTTTACTTCTTTAAGGGTCAGAGTTATCCAGGTCTGTCTAGCTGGCTGCTCTCGAAACAATTCCTCAGTCATATTGGCATAAGGGAGAAGCTTGTGTTGCCTTTGGTGTTAAATGTACCTGTATTCAAATCTTAGCTCTAGCTTTTTTTTTTTTTAACCACTGTGACCTTGAACTGACTCCATAAAACTTTTCCAGACTTCTGTATTTTTATGTTTTCAGGGAAAAGATTGGGAGAGGGGGTAATATTTGACTGTGTTGATGCCAAAACTAGATGAGAACGTGGATATGAAAGCACCTGGCATTGCACCTGCATGTTCAAACTTTTTTTTTAATCTTACAAAGTGCTCAGTTTTATCCTCTTATTGGTGGCATCTGGCAGGGCTGCCCCTGACAGAGGCATATAGGCATTACTCTTGAGGTAGACTCAGCAGAGAACACCTGGATGGTGCTGAAGACTCCTAGGAGTCTGTTGAGAGATGAGTTTTGAAGTTCCAGTAGGAGGGTTCATGGTTCCTGGGGAATTTAATTATTTAAATACTTGCCACATAGTAGGCTCAATATCTATTTTGTTTAATGAATGAATGACAAGTAGTAGAGACTCTTTGCTTCCTTCATTTGGTTAGCTCATTTCCACTATGTTTTGGGTAAAGACCCAAAAATATACTGGTAGGAGGGGTAATGGACTGCTAAACTGAGAGGTCCCAAGGGCTTTGCTTGATATGGGTCAGCTGCATTCATGAACGGCCCTGACCTAACAACCAGGAGATCTGAGTGCTTTAAATAATTGTGCAACCTTGGGCAAATCAGTTCAATTCTCTGAATTTCAGTTTCCTTATCTATGAAATGACAGCTTTGAGCTAGAAGATTTCTATTATTCCTTCCAGTTCTAATGATCTGTGATCCAAAATTGACTATTCTCTTGCAAATGGATTCCCCATGGACCTAATGGAAAAAGGCACAATGGCCTCATCATTCAACCCTGAGCTCAGCAATGTCCATTAGAATTGGAAGGCGAGCCTCCATTGAAAGTAGTTCTTATACATGTCGGGGGCTGATCAATGCCTTTCCTTTGTGGGTGAAGTGTTATTTTGATAAAAACTCATCTTATGAATTTTAATCATGTAGGTTGTCAGCACTCCTCAAACTCTAAAGACCAAACCATTGTTATTACTTATTGACTGACTTACAGCCAGGTCAAAGAAACAAGTCCCAAACATTGGCAGCTGAAATATTTATGATGCAACTAGTGTTGCTTCCAAGTAATGTACACTGTATTCAAAAAGGAACACATTATGGCAAGCCAGGGCTTAAATTGATGAACGTGTTTCCATTTTAGCCATGCAAATTATGCATCAGAGAACAATCAATATGAATTTGATATTCCCAGGAGACAAAGCAGGCATGGGAGTGGGTCCCGGGACTAATTCTACTTTCTCATCTTTCAGAAAAGGAATGAGCTATCCTCAACATGCTACCCTAGCCTCCATCTCATTTGCATTAGGTCATTATGCTCTTCCATCCAAAGGACAATGTGCTCACTTGGAGTGTATCATATAGACATATAAGATTAGGAGTTAGTTTCTGAAAATATTCAGTTAAAAATTTTATGCATTCCCTTTCCAACCAAGGATAATACCGTAAGTATTCTTGCACAGGTGCAAGTGGTGAAGTGATATGGAAAGCATCCCGTATAAAACTCCAGGCACAAGCAAGCATCCCCTTCTCCATGCTTTGCCTTTTCAGCACTTTACAAAGCACATTGACTGGTTCCAATTCTTGGGAGGTTGGGTGCAAAAAAAGCTCTGAGTTTTAAAATATCTTGTAGATATTCTATTTAGCCGGGCCTAAGAGATCCAGAAAGTCTTAATTGCAGACAGGATGGATGTGATATTTCTTTTTTCATTTATTTGTTCATTCATTAAACAGTATCCATTAATTGCCTTTTTATGCCAGGAAATAAGTACCTATTATAGTCTGGGTATACCCATAGATTCCATTTTCCTTCCAGAATTGACTTATTAGCTGTACCTCATCATTTTATTTTTTTTTTAAGTTGACAAACTATGGCTCCCAGGCCAGCCATCTGGTTTTGTAAATAAAATTTTATTGGAACACAGCCGTGCTTACCTGTTACATATTTTCTAGTTATTTTCATGCTGCAATGGCAAAGTCTAGTAAGGGATGCTATTTGGGCTATATTGCCCTCAGTGGTTAAAGAGGAAAGAGATACATTTTCTTCCAGCCTTTAGCAAAAGAGCAAAGTTTATCAATCAGTGAGCAAACACTTATGAGGCACTTGAGCAAGGCCTCGAGGTAAGCACTTGGGGGGAGCAATTTGGTATTCTCTCAGATATAGTATCAAGCCTCCTAATGGCCTCATGTTTCCTCCTCAAAACCCTCTAGAAACTTGCCACCCAAAGTGTGGTCAACATCCGTCTTGTCTGGGAGCTTGTTAGAAATACAGACTCTCCAGCCCCACCCTACACTGACTGAATCAGAATCTGCATTTTAACAAAATTCTCCTGTCCACTCCTATGCATGCTAAAGTTTGAGAAGCACTGCTGCAGACCAAAAGGCCGTGAGAAGCAATCACTTGGCTGATCAAAGAGCCTTCACAGGGGGCATCCTGAAGTCCCGACTACGGGTTCAATAGTGTCATAACAGCCCCTAGTGGTTGTTAAACATTGCTTGGTCACTTTGGAAATAAATAGGGATTATCTCTAAGGGTCCTATAAAGAGGACTTTTTTGTTAATTGTTTGAAATCATAGATGGTACAGCTGGGAAGGATCTTATTGACTATCTATTTCCTGCTCATACAGATAAGCAAACCCAGAGCAGGGAAATGATCAATGGCTCATAGCTAGTAAGTATGAGAGCTGGAGCTAGAACTAAGGTTTCTGAATGTATTATGTAGCGTTTACTCACCTCTACTTCACTGAGCAGTGAAGACAGGGGGTGAAGCACATGTTTAGACACATGTTTAGATGAATCACTCCAGATCAATTGATGTGCAATGGATCCGTAGGTTTAAAAAAAAAAAAAAAAAGGCTACCTCTAGTTTACCATTGGGTTATCCATTGCTTACAGTCAAGTTGTCAAGGGGAGAAAATGGAATTATAAGAATATGGCCAGTTTGTACCACAATTAGTGCCATAGCATGAGTCAGGGACAATGTGGAGACTGACCAAATTTAATCATTAAGTAAATGACCTTGTTATCATACAAATCTGAGGTTGATTGTCCATTTGCATTGCTATAAATGATACCTAAGACTGGGTAATTTATAAAGGGCTTTATTTGGCTTAAGGGTCCACAGGCTGTACGAACATGGAACAGCATTTGTTCGGCATCTGATGAGGCGTCAGGAAGCTCACAGTCATAGGAGAAGGGGCGGGGGAGCCGGCATATCACATGGCAAGGGAGAGAGCAATGGGAAGATGGTGACAGGCTCTTTTAAACAACCAGATCTCATGGGAACTAATAAAGTGAGAACTCAGTTATTATCACAAGGACAGCACAAAACCATTCATAAGGGATCTACCCTCATGACCCAAACACCTTCCACTACGACCACCTCCAACATTGGAGGCCACATTTCAACATGACATTTGGAGGGGACAAAACATCCAAAGTATAATCTTTTCTGATATCCAAGAAATAGGTATCAGACAGAGGCCTACCTGTAACCTAGGCTTCAGGGGTTGAGGTGGTAGCAGGGCAGGGGCATTCTCTTCAAAGTTTCTTCTGTGCTAGGATACACTTCCTCAAGCCCTGTCCTTCAATGGTCAGCTGAAATACTGGAATGGGATGGGATAGGATGGGATGGAATATTCTCTCCTCTACTGGCCTGGGAGCTCCTAAAGATAGAGTACACATCTGACTTGTATCTGGGTCCCCGAAATACCTAGTACCTAGTAGGCCGTCAATCCTATTTGTTTTGTGGAACCTTTTGGGAGAAGCTTTCACAGTTCACAGATTGACTCAGCTTCCATCACAATGACTGCAGGAGCTTTGTGGAACCCCATATCTGCCAGCACCATCACCATGACCTGGTTATCATACAAATCTGAGGTTATAGACAGACCTACATGAACACTTACACAGTCCCTGTTGCTGTTCTTGCTTGCAGTGGCAATAGTATACATATTTCATATCCTGACCTCTGCTGAGTCAAGGGACAAGCAGGTGGTTTGCACAGAAGCCTGGGCAAAAAGAAAGGTTTGACTACATTGATTTGTCAGTCTCCATGTGCCTAGCATAAGTCATTATAAATGGAAAAAAATAAATCACTTCAGTGATTTTTATTTGGGACTTAATTTTAGCTAAAATTCAGAATCAGTTGGCTACAGGAGTCAAGAGGATTGATTCCCATCTCCTCCTTAACCCATTAGCCTGAATGTTCTGTCTTGCACAGTGGTCCTCTGTCTTGTAGACACAGCCTTAAATACACATTAACATTAATGACTTGGGAGATACAACCTGAGAGCATGTTATCTTCCCATATTTATCATTTGGTTAGATTTTCCAACCTCCTAGGTCGCTTTGTGTCTTATATCAGAAATCGTTTGATTGAATCACCTAAATCAATTTTCCTTTACTTTCAGCTAGCTTACTGTTGTCCTTTGTAGCTCTTAGTTTATACTGATTCTCTTGTGTCCAGTATCTCCAGGTCTTCTTTGGTGGAAGTGATTATGTTTCTAAGAACTCTTACTCTTATCCCTGAGATACAGAAGAAAAAAAAAAAAGCCTCACCTTGGCTTCTAGTGCAGCCTCCTTGTCCTCACCTTGCATTTCAGCCCAGCTGCAGTCAGTCTGGAATGCTGACATACTGTACCAGGATTGCTCTGGCTGGGCTGTTTTCCTTCTGAAGTTCCTGATCAAAGTGTCCAAAAACAGAGGGTGTTAGGAAATTTGTTCAAATCAAAGTGAGTACATAGGAAAGCATACACAGTATGTGGCCTCTGCCTGCCCCATTCATTTCTTTGTTCATTCATTAAACAGTATTCATTAATTGCTATCTTTATACCAGGCAATAAGCACCTATCACAGTCTGGGTATGCCCATAGATTCCATTTTATCTCCAGAATTGACTTATTAGCTATATCTCATTGTTCTATTTTTTAACAGTTGCTCTAGGGCATGAGTGGGCAAACTGACTCTCAGGCCAGCCACCTGGTTTTGTAAATAAAATTTTATTGGAGCACAGCCATGCTTATCTGTTGTTACATATTTTCTATGGTGGTTTTTATGCTACCATGGCAAGTTGAGTAGTTGTATTAAAGACTGTATGGCCCTCAAGCCTAAAACATTTACTATGTGGCCTTTTACAGAAAAAGTTTCCCAATCATTGGTTTACAGCATCCTTTGTACATTTTTAATTGGTTGTCTTTTTTATTATTGAGTTATAAGAATTCTTTATATATTCTAGATACAAGTCTCTTCAGATATATGACTTGCAAATATTTTCTCCCCATCTGTGAATTATCTTTTCAGTTTCCTGATGGTATGCTTTGAAGCAACAAGGTTTAAAATTTTGATAAATTCCAATTTTTCTATTCGTTTGTTGCTGCTTATGCTTTTTTGTGTTATATCTAAGAATCCATTGCCAAATTTGAGGTTGTAAAGATTTACTCCTATGTTTCCTTCTAAGAGTTTTATAGTTTTAGCCTTTATATTGAAGTCTTTGACTACTTTAAGTTTTATATCTTGTATGAGGTAGGGGTTCAACTTCATTTTGCATTGGATATCCAATTTCCCAGAAAAATTTTTTTAAAGACTATTCTTCCCCCATCGAATTGTCTTGGTAGCCTCTCAAAACTCAATTAACCACAAATTTGAGGGTTTATTTCAATTCTATTTCATGAATCTGTGTGTCTATCATTATGCCAGTATAACATTGCTGTGGATGCAATTACACTGCAGTAAGTTTTGAAATCAGAAAATCTCCTACTTGGTTCTTCTTATTAAAAACTATTTTGGCAATTTGGGGTCCCTTGAAAATTTTATATGAATTTTAGGATCAGTTTGTCAATTTCTACCAGAAAGTTACCTGGGATTCTGATAGGGATTATATTTAATCTATTGATCTATTTAGGGATTATCATCGTCCTAACAATATTAAGTCTTCTGCTCCATGAATCCGGGATGTTTTTTCATTTATTTAAATCTTATTTGATTTCTTTCAGCAATGTTTTGTAGTTTTTCAGAGTGTAAGTTTTGTACTTCTTTTGTAAAATTTATTTCCATTTTATTCTTTATGCTACTATTCTAAAAAGAATTTGTAATATCATTTTTGAATTGTACAATGCCACTTTATAGAAATATAATTGATTTTTTGTATACTGCAACCTTGCTGAACTTATTAGTTCTAATATTTTTTAGTGATTTCTTAGAATTTTCTATACAGAAGATTGTCATTTGCAAATAGAGATAGTTACCCTTCTTTCTTTTCAATCTGGTTGCTTTTTATTTATTTATATTTTTGCCTAATTTCCCTGGCTAGAATCTCCAGTATAATGTTCAACAGAAGTGGCATGAGCTGATATTCTTGTCTTATTCCTGATCTTAAAGGAAAGCATTCAGTCTTTAATAATTAAAGTATAAAGTTAGCTGTGGGATTTTTTTGTAGATGCCCTTTATTAGCTTAGGAACGTTTCTTACTATTACTTGCTTGTTGACTGTTCTGTCACGATACGGTGTTCAATTTTGTCGAATCTTCTTTCTGCGTCTGTTGAAATGATGCTGTGGTTTTGTTTTCTACTCTACTGATGTGGTTTATTACATCTATTGATTTTTGCATATTAAGTTAATCTTGTAATAAAGCCCAATTGGTCATGGAGTACAAGTCTTTATACATTGCTGGATTGAGTTTGCTAGTATTTTGTTGAGGATATGTGTGTTTATATCCATAAGAGACATATTGGTCTGTAGATTTCTTTTCCTGTAGTAACTTTGTCTGGTTCTGGTATCAGAATAATATTGACATCATAGAGTGAGTTGGGAAGTGTTTCCTCCTCTTCTATTGTTTGAAAGAGTTTATAATGATTGGTATTATTTTTTAAATGACATAATTCAGCAGTGAAGATGTCTGGGCCTAGGATTTTCTTTGTAGGTAATTTCTTTAATTACTAATTTAATCTTTTTACTTGTTATGTATCAATTCAGATTTTCTGTTTCTTCTTGAGTCAGTTTCAGTAGTTTGTGTCTATCTAGGAATGTATCTATTTCATCTAAGTCATCTACTTTATTGGCACATAGCTTTTTTTAAACAGTATTCCTTTATAGTCCTTTTTATTTTTGTAAGTTTGATAGTAATGTCCCCTCTTCCATTTCTGATATTAATGATTCAAGTGTTTTCTCTTTTATTCTTGGTCACCCTAGGTGAAGATTTATGAGTTTTGTTGATTTTTGCAAAGAACAAATTTAAGTTTTATTGATTTTTCTCTATTTTTTCTATTCTCTGTTTTATTAATTTCTGCTCTTTGTTATTTGCAGTCTTTGCATGTTTTAGTTTGCTCTTCTTTTTCTGGTATCTTAAGGTGGGTGGTGAGGTTATTCACTTGACAACTATCTTCTTTTCTAACATAGACATTTACAGCTATAAATTTCCCTTTAAGCACTATTTTAGCTGCTTACCATATGTTTTGGTATGTTGCATCTTTATTTTCACTTATCTCAAAGTATGCTCTAAGTTTTCTTATCATTTCTCCTTCGACCCATTGGTTATTTAGAAGAGTGTTGTTTAATTTTCACTTATTTGTGAATTTCCCAAATGCCTTTCTGCATTGATTTCTA
Organism: Hylobates moloch; assembly: GCF_009828535.3. NCBI lineage: Eukaryota > Metazoa > Chordata > Mammalia > Primates > Hylobatidae > Hylobates > Hylobates moloch. Next base: position 29,165,860 of record NW_026652288.1, on the reverse strand, counting down.
ATTTTATTCAGTTATGGTCAGAGAAAATAATCTGTATGATTTTAATTCTTTTAAATGTATCGAGCCTTGTTTTGTGACCTAGCATATGGTCTATCCCAGAGAAAGTTTCATATGCATTTGAGAAGATTTTGTATTCATACCTGCTGTAGAAAGCATATAGACAGATTTTGGGTTTCTGTTTCCCCCATTATGACAATCTCTACTTTTTATTGGATTGTTTAGTCCATTTGCATTTAATATTATTATTGACATGCATGGATTTTTATCTGCCATTTTATCTCATTTTTTCTATATGTCCCATGTCTTTTGTTCTTCTTTTTATCTCATACTGTTTTCTTTTTTATTAAGTGAATATCTTCTAGAGTAACATTTTAATTTGTTTAATGATTTTTTTCTCTACATTCTATTGAGTTATTTTCTTAGTAGTTTCTCTAGGGCTTACCATATACATCTTAACTTATTAGAATTGATTTTAGATTTATATTAACTTAATTCCAGTGAGATACAAAAACATTACTCTCATATAGCTCTATTCCCCTCCACTTTTTAATGCTTTTATTCTCATACATATTACAACTATACATGTTATAAACTTTACAACAAATACATTGTTATAATTGCTACTTTATGTAATTTTATGTCCTTTAAATAAGCTTGCAGGAAAAAAAGGAGAGCAAGTATGTATTTATAGTGTTAGTGATACTAACCTTCGTATTTACCATTTCTGTTAAATTTTTTTGTATGTTAAAATTACTATCCGGTGTCCTTTCCTTACTCAAGTATGTCTTTTCTGCCCCCACCAATCCTTTGTGCTGTTATTATCAAATATATTATATAATACATTTCTAATTATTTTAGGCCCAACAATACAATTATATATCTATTTTTTATGTAACAGCTTTTTTTTTTTTTGAGATGGAGTCTTGCTCTTTTGCCAGGCTGGAGTGCAGTGGCATGATCTTGGCTCACTGAAACCTCTGGCTCCCCGAGTTTAAGCGATTCTCCTGCCTCAGCCTTCTGAGTAGCTGGGACTACAGGTGCACACCACTATGCTCAGCTAAGTTTTGTATTTTTTTTTAATAGAGATGGGTTTTACCATGTTGGCCAGGATGGTCTCGATCTCTTGAACTTGTGATCTACCCACCTCGGCCTCCCAAAGTGCTGGGATTACAGACGTGAGCCACTGCGCCCAGCCTATAACTGCTTTTTAAATCCGTTAAGAGAAAGAAGGACAAGAACTATGTATTAAAAATGTCTTTTATAATTACATAGTTACCTTTCTTGATGTTCTTTGGTGTGTGTGTGGGTAGGGGGTGTCCAATTATTGTCTGGTGTTACTTTCAGCCTGAAGAAATTCCTTTAGTGTGTCCTGTCAGTAACAAATCTCAGTTTTTGCTGATCTGGGAATTTTTTATATTGACAGAGTTTTTTCTTTCAGCACTTTGAACATGCCACCCCACTGCCTTCTGGCCTCCGTTGTTTCTGATGAGAAGACAGCTATTAATCTTTTTGAGGTTGCTTTGTAAGTGATAAGTCATTTTTCTCTTGCTGCTTTCAAGATTTTCTCTTTGTCTTTCAGCTTTTTTACCATGAGTCTATGTGTGGATGTATGGGTTGAATTTTGTCTCCCAAAAAGACATGTTGAATTCCTGACCCCCTCCTACCTGTAAATGTGGCCTTATTTGGCTTTAGTGTAGTCTATTTCCCTGCAGTGGGAAGCCTTTCATGTCATTCTCCAGAGAGCATGGTGTGTGTGATCATCCTAGGATGACACTGCTTTTAACAAGTTTATCTTTGACTGTTTATTTCCCTGATCTCTGTTAAACCAACTGCTTCTGCTGGCATCACATCCAGCTGTTGGCACTCACTAATTGTCAGCTGATTATTCTATTGTTTTTGGCAAAGCTCTGGGGTAAATGTTGCACCACAGTCTGATCCAATTAAATATGAGTCCCTTTACAGACATAATTTTTGAGGCCACTCTTTGAAGGTTTTTTCTCACTCCAGCAGGTTCTTCTTAGCTATCTATTTCCATGGTTCTCTCAGGAGAAATAGCTAACCAACTGTTTAGCTTGTTGTAGATAGTCATGAAACTGCCAGTTTCCTCTCAGTTGTTTGCCACCAAAATCACAATTGTTTGTAAGAGCATTCTTACAGGCTTGAACTCCCTCACGCTCTGATATAAATAAATTCTGTTGCTTTGGGGAGAACTTTGAAGATCTCTATTCCTATGGCCTTCTTCTCTCCCTGGGCAAAATCTCTGAGCTACAGGTCTGAGTGAGGAAGCAAGAGATTGTGGCCCACTTTTCTTAGAGTGACACCCTACATTATGGTCAGGGTGCTGAGCAGGGTAATTAGCCTCTCTTCTTCTCAACATGTCTCTTGCAGCTTAGAACATCCATCCTACACATGAGCTGTGGTGAGGGCAACTGGAGCCCTAGCATTATCAGCATGACATGCCTGAGGTAGAGACTCCACTCTATGAGGGAAAACTGGATAGAGTAAGGGATCCCCAACTTCTTGGCCACACTTACCTGGAGTTTAGCCTCTGCCATGTGTAGCTGGGGAAAATTAGAAATGCTCATAGCCTATCTCTCCTGGGTACCAGGAGCTACCAGACACTAGAAAGGGAATTGGGGGCCAGGGAGAAAGCCTGTCTTGGCTAAACCTTCCTGGAATGGAATTTCCATTATATTGAGCCGGGAGGGGAAAAGAGAGAGCAGGTCATGGTCCCAATGTTACAAATTCTCACTGTTCTTGATGAGTTTTAGTAGCTTCTCTTAATTTTTTTTCATTTTCTGTATTCCCTTAGGACAATTTCCAAAGACTTTAAGTGATTGTGTTTCTAAAAAATAATTTTTACCAGTTATGCTTGTTTCACTGGAGAGCAGATCTGCAGGGCTCCTCATTCCATCATTCAAAAGTAGAATCCCTCTGCAATTCTTTATTTTTCTCTCTCCCATACCAGACAGTGAATGCCTTTAGAATAGAGTCTGTATTCAAATAATAATTTCTGCCTACATTTACTCTATGCCTGGAGATCTGTGAATTTTATTTATGGTGCCCTCAATAGAAAGTTAATTATTATCACCATTCCACTGGTGAGAAAACCAAGGCTTACGAGGTTCAGTGATTTGCCTAAAATCCATTAGTAAATGTTGGTTCCAAGAACACAAACCAAGAGTCTTTCTTTCAAGTCCATGGTCTTCCCACTCCATCATGCTGCCGTTTTGTCTCTAGCACCTAGCATAGTGCTTAGGATACAGGTTCTGGCTGAATGAATGAATTATAATGGAACGTACAAATAATTAAGCTCTTAGGGATCAGAAGCTTAAGAATATAAGCATACTGCTACTCTCACCCCTTTTGCATTTTGCTTTCAGGCTGATTGATATACCTTCATGGCAACCTTCTTGATTTTGCTAATTAGTTCTTCTGCCTTAATGATAATCATAATATACAAGAACAACTTTAATCCTAAATTCATTAAATTAGATCAGTGGCTATTATGTAGCCACAATATTCAGGAAAGGTAGTGCTAAGGTCTCTGGAATTTGCAAAAAGTCTTCCCTTTGAGTTTATTTTAGTGCCAGCTTATAGTAGTATTCTTCTGTGCTACTTGATTTTTGCATAATTTGTCAGTTTGGCTATTTTCAGGTTGGTCATCTTTGATATTGTATTGTTAAGAAAGTCAGGTTAGATAAGCCATTCATAGCATGATTGTATCTGAGTCTGTTTTTGACACATACATTGATGTATTGGACACCCTAAAAGTTTGGAATCAATAACTTCATTCCAAAACTGAGCTTTGTCTTTTAAGTTCCACTTTACCTTTCTCTCTTTCTCTTTCTTGCTTAGAATTACTTTTTCATTACCCATGTAACACGTGAATTTATTCTCCTTGTGAACATTTCTGTGAGTACATATTTATGTGTGATACATGAGAAAAAGGCCTGAAAAGATGTATTCCAAACTTTATACTATGGCTACCTCTAGGGATAGAAAGGGAAAGGGAAAGGAGGGAGTCTGCTGGTCAAAGAAAATGCTAGGCTTATCTGTATTGTTTTAATATTTTATAAGGAGAACATAGCCTCCTCCTTTCTGTGTTCCCTTTGTTTGCTTGTCATTCGTAGTGCAAACATATGAGAATGTGTTTATATGCCCATGTATATAAGGTAAATGCAGCCAAAACCTCCTCCTAGGAGGGTCCCCCAGTGTCCTAAGGAGTCGTTCACCCCTTCCTAATTTTTCTTTCTTGAGTAGGAGAAAAGGGGTATCATTATTCTTGCCTGTGCCTTTTTCCTCTGCAATGTACATTTTTCTATTAGCTTGTGCTGCTGCAGTTTATGGCAGCTTTATTGCTCAGATTATTTGCCCAGTAAACACCAGCTTGATCATGAAGAAGCAGAGAAGATTGAAGAGGTAATTCTAAAGACACATCCTGTTGCCAATAGCAAGTTGCCTCCTCGATTAATGATTCAAGCTAAGGCCACCTGTGGCATGATCTAAGCCTTCACTCGGCTGACCAGCCCCCCACTGGACACTGTCTGCTGCAATGGGATTAGTCACCGAAGGGCCCACATTGTTGGCTAGGTCAGTGCAATGTGGTGGAAAGAGCAAGGGCTTTGGGGTTTCAATCTTGGTGCAAATTCTAGTTTTATCTCTTACCAGTCAAAGGGCTCACAGGCAAGTTCCAGTTTCTTTCAAGTCTCAGGTTCCTCCTCCTCCCCCTTGTTTCTCCTTCTCTTCCTCCTTTTTCTTTTAGAATTAAATGAAATGACATATGGAAGATATGAAAGAACCTAGTTCCATTATAGCTGAGGCACATAAGAGGTGTTTTATGATTGACTGCCACTTTTCTTTCTTTCTGCTAAGAGAGAAAAAAATAATTCTTTCTCCTTCTTCTGGCATGAATATGCCCTCTATTTCTCTTTCTTAAAGCTATGGAGAGCAGTCCTTACCCATGCTCATCTCCCCTGGCACTGTTGATGACATTTCGTGGTAAGATCTCTTAGGCTGAACAAAGAATTGATGCTGGAAAAATAAAAAAAACATATCAAGTGTTATTAGGATTGAGGATTGAAGTTTTCATAGACTCAGGCACTGTTCCTCAAGCAGTTCCTGAAAAAGCTTTTAAGATGAAAGATTTCTAATATCTGTAGGAAGAGTAAAACCTGGACCCCTTAAGGACCAATAACCCTAAGCCACGCCAAATGCTTCCTTTCTTTAGATGAGGACTCTCATGAAGAAATAGCAGCTGGCAAGAGATGTCACCGGCATTTCTCATTTCCATATGATAAGCTTGGTGTAAAGGTGCCTAACTAGTCTCAAAAAGAAAAAAAAAACTAAACAAAAATTCTTGAGCATTTCTTCAGAAAGTGTTAGAGAAGGCAGAAAATAGAGAGTCAGACTAGCACCTCAGGAAGCACCCAACTTACTAAGGCCAAGGCAGTCCTCATTGTTGGTATTAGGTTGGTGCAAAAGTAATTGTGGTTTTTGCCATTATTTTGCACCAACCTAATTAAAGAAGCCTGGACTAGAGAGGCTCCCCCATAGGATCAGGGATGAGGTTTCCTCTGAGTGAGTAGAACCCCACCAATTGGGTGCATGTAGTCAGTCATTCACAAGGCTCTTTCCCTGGCCAAGGAGACTGTCTTTTCTATTAGTAAGAAAGTCAGGAGACCGAAGAAACCCTCCTAGAACTCACTTGATTTTGCTGGGAACTATTAGGTTCTTCCAAAAATGACTTCGATATCATTAAAGTTCTTTGAAGACTTTTAATTCTGTCATTCTGACTTAGAAAGGTGGAGTCACACCTACCTTACCTACAAGCTCCAAAAAGACTACCTGGCTTTGGTCTTCAGACTCTGATTTCTTCGCCTCTCCTCATGGAAAAGGCCCAGGGAGCCTCACTGGAGAGGCTTTATCAAAATGGAGTTGTCTGGGTGAATTCCAGAATGGAAACAACCTAACTGCTACTTCCAAGCACTCTTGGAGGTTAAGAAAAAGAGAGGTTAGCTGTAAAATGAATTGCTTTTCTAGAATTTCTAGCAAACAAAAGTTCTTCCTCAAGACATTACAGTGGGGTGTTCTGTAGAGTTTCTGATTTGCAGAATGCGGCTCTGGAGGAAGGTTTAAATTCAAGGGTTCTTCTTTATCTCCACTGCGGCTGTGATCTGGGCAGAGGTACGCAGGATGCCTGACCAGTGGCTGACACTAGGAGTCTCATGCCTGAAGCAGACACTCTGGTCTCTCTGAGATACAGGACGCAGACAGGCTGAACGTGAAACAGTGAGCTGGGAGTCACATCTCTAATCTGGTGTTTATCTGGTGGGAGTAGGGAGTCAGAGGTCAATCATAGAATTGCAATTGCAGACTGTTAGAGTGGAAAGAGGCCTTAGAAATATTGTCCGTGCCTGTGCTTTTAAAGGAAACAGGCTCAGAGAGATCAAATGGCTTTCCAAATGCGTCCTCTACTAGCACGTCCTTCAGGATTCTCATTCCTCTCAATGTTCTCAGCTATCAGCATGCTTCCTGACACATGGTAGGTGCTCAACAAATGTGGAACGAACGAGTATGCATTGTGCTGGTGACTCAATAACGGAGCTGAAATGAGTACCAAGACTATCTTTTCTACCCGTATTGCTCAAGTTAATACTCAGTATTACTTCCTCTGCACAGTCAAGCATTGGCACTTGGAGCTAAACTGAGGTTCACCAAAGGTGGCCTCCTGCCTGCACTCAATCTGGACAGATTTGCCACCCACTGCTATGCTGGCCTTGTGGATTGAAGGGGCTGCAGCTTCCAGTACCAGTAGAGGATGTCCATTGTCTTAGAGAACAGATTGGAGCCAATCTCCCATTTGGAAGCTAGGACGTATAGAACCAATGACGCTGTTTCGCCACAGCTGACCTGGGATGAACATGGAATGATGGCATGGAGAGACAGAGAGGTCGAGAGCCACCAGTAGCTCCTGGCCATTGCTTTTCCTGACAAGTTCTGTGATGGGGAGAGCATGTGACCTCCCCAAGCGTGTAATCACAAAGCGGAGAAAGCAAGCTATGTCGAGCAAAAGTAAGGTCTGGCTAGCATTCTCTTTCTCCTGACTTTTTAAATAACAGGCTGCAGGGCTAGCATTTCTCCTCCCTGTGGTTATTATCTGTTTCTTTTTGCAAAGAAAGACATTCCATGAAGGGCGCTGGGACTGCAAGGCGGGTCATAAAGGGTGACAAAGCAGAAAGAGTTGCCTGCAGTCTCCTCTGCCTAGGATCCACTCCGCCTGCTTATTCATCCGCACAGGAGTCGCGGGCCCCACTCTTAAATGGCTTCATTCATGATGATTGACTTCGGAGATTTGCCCATGCTGTTTGCAGAATGTTAAGCAGGAAAGGATTTTTCCCTCCTTTGAACTAGCTATGTTAGGAGGCTCCAGTTTCACAAACTCAGGGTGGGGGAGGCTGGAAGGAAAAATCAGTCCTCAGCCAGAATGCATTCCTCAAATGTGAATAACCGCTGAATAAAGATGGTAATGAACTTGGAAGAGGCTCCTCAGCGTGAAACTGATGCCTCAGGGTGCTCAGGTATTTCTCCGACCAATTCTAAGTAGCATTTAAAATCTTCAAATATCTGTAAAAGTTTGTTCTATTTAAGACAGCTTCACTTCTGTCTACTGACTAGCTTTAGTCCCTACATTATAGGAGTTGGAGAAGATCTGAACCTAATTGTTCGTTAAAAATCAAAAGTTGGATTTGTATGATGCATTGGAGCTTGCAGTTGTGGTCCCAATTTTTTTTTTTTTTTTTTTTTGAGACAGGGTCTCACTTTGTCACCCAGGCTGGAGTGCAGTGGCACCATCCCAACTCACAGCAGCCTCAACCTCCCAAGTTCAAGCAATCCTCCTGCCTCAGCCTCCTGAGTAGCTGGGACCACAGGTGGGCCATCATGCCCAGCTAATTTTTGTATTTTTAGTAGAGACAGGGTTTTGCCATGTTGCCCAGGCTGGTCTCAAACTCCTGAGCTCAAGTGATTTGCCTACCTTGGCCTCCCAAAGCGCTAGGTTTACAGGCATGAGCCACCTCACCCAGCTAGCCCCTGCCTTTCTAGAGAAACTGTCAGCATGCATGTTGGTTCAAACTTTCTCCTCTCAAAGTTTGATTCTTGCAGTAGCTTCCCAAGGTGTCTCCATTCTTCACAGTCCTCTCACGCCTAAATATTCTAATGCCAAAATATTTTTCCTGTGGACTATTTTGTTTATATAACTTTCCCGATGATAAACCTTATAAGCTTCTCATTCATTCCCTTATGAAAACCAAACTTCTTCATAGAGCAGTTAAGGTCCTTACAAATGACCATTCTCACTTTGTATCATACTAATCCTCTACCTCCAATCTCCATTCCAGCCAGGCAGGTTCACACCACATTTTTAGCCAATCTTCAGGCCTCCCCAATTCTGTAATCTTTCTATATGCTTCTTCCTCCACCCGAAAGGCCCTCACCTCCCATCTCTGTTTAACACGTTCCAAGTCATGCTGCAAGGTCATGAAGGCTTTACTGATAACTCTTGTTTGGGAACTCCTTGTATTATAAGCACATGGGGAAATAAACATCTTGGCCAGTTGCGGTGGCTCATGCCTGTAATCCCAGCACTTTGGGAGGCGGAGGTGTGTGGTTACTTGAGGTCAGGATTTCGAGACCAGACTGGCCAACATGGTGAAACCCTGTCTCTACTAAAAATACAAAAATTAGCCGGGCATGGTGGCATGCACCTGTAATCCCAGCTACTTGGGAGGCTGAGTCAGGAGAATCACTTGAACCCAGGAGGTGGAGGTTGCAGTGAGCTGAGATTGCACTATTGCACCCCAGCCTGGGTGACAGAGTGAGACCCTGTCTCAAAATAAAATAAAATAAAATAAAATACCTTGTCTTCTGCACAAGAATGTAGGGTTATGGAGAGCATAGACTATGTATTTTTAATATTTCTACCGTACCCTCTCACCTATAAAGCCCACTGCTTTGCATATTATGCACACTTTAAAAATAATTTTTCAATGATGAATGAATATATAAGTGAATGAGTGATCAACAAATAAGTGTATTAATTCTAGATGTACATTTTCTTAGCCTTTATCTCTATTTTCCTATACCACCCAATGCAAAGAAACTCACCTCTTAGTAGCATAATTTAAAAAGAAAGACTATAAAATATCTACTATTCAGCCATAAGAAAAATGAAATCATGTCTTTTGTGGCAAGATGGATGGAACTGGAGGCCATTATCCTAAGTGAAATAACTCAGAAACAGAAAGTCACATACCACATGTTGTCACTTATATGTGGGAGCTAAACAGTGGGTACACACAGATACACAGAGTGGAATAATGGACATTGGAGACCCCAAAATGTGGGAGGGTAAGAGAGGGGTAAGGACTGAAAAATTACGTGGCGGGTACAGTCTTAATAGATATGCATGTAAGAAATCTGCACTGGTACCCCCTACATCTTTAAAAATGTTTTAAAAATAAATATATAGGAGAAAAAGAAAGATTATACATATCCATTATAAAGTCTGTGTTTTCCTCTGGACTCTTTAATTGTAAAAACAAGAGAGTAGAGAGCATAAAGACTTGGACCTCAGGGCTAGGTTTTCTAGTCCCAGGATCCCCAAGGAGTGCTGGGGAGTAGGGATTGGAAAACATCAGGAGTTAGACCAGACAGGACATGTAAGAGGTTGACTGCTTTCTGGTCTGGGTGAATATGTTTTAACTGAAGAGTTAGCCCTCAAAGGTCATGGACTGGGAAATCTAGCTCTTGTTGGTTTTACTCAAATCAAAATGTTAAAGGACTAATCGAATCCAATCAGTAAAAGCAAACTTCTTATGGGCTGTAAGTAAAGCATAAGGGAAGCAAGCCAGGAAGCATGAACTTAAAGGGGTGCTGTGCCCCAGGGTGTGAAGCTTAGAGGCCTCTTATGTCAATTTGCACAAATAGAATTATAACTGTCTTCGCAAAAAAATAACTATGATAATAAACATGTCCTGTAGCATACAATTTACAAGCTCAGCCAGTAGGGTAAATACGTTTGGGTCTAAAGCATGCTGTTGTGCTACAATACAGTACTTGGGACAGTCATATTATACTTAGCAGATGCAAGAATAGAGCACAGCTAGTCCTCTCCTCCTTATGTACGTAAGGCACAAAGGATGGGATAGCCCTGAGGAAGTCTCTCTTCCTGATGTCATATCTGGGTTTTTTATTTCGGTAGGAAATCGTTCACTTGGTGATCACAGGATGTAGGTTAGAAGCTGTTTTATCAGTAAGAATAGGCTTGCCTTGGAATAAACATGTCCTTTCACTCACTAGCCACGTGATCTTGAGCAAGTCATTTTCCTCTCCACCGGTCTCTTTATCTGGTGAACTAAGTGATTAGAACAGAGGATCTCTGGGTCTCCTTTCCACACTAGGGCTTTCTCTTATGGATGAAATTCTGTGGGTCTATGAATCTTTGTTCTTTGTAGCTTCTACAGAACTAATTTTACAATACAAGTTTGGCTCTCAGGATAGTTCAAGAACAAATTTGTTCACATTGAGGAAAAGAAGGAGAAAATGTTTCAAAAGTTGATTAGCAAAGCAAAGAAAGGATACTCACATTTTTTGACCTGCTTGAATGTTTAAAATGCTTCAAATGCTCACGCCTGTAATCCCAGCACTTTGGGAGGCTGAGGCGGGTGGATCACAAGGTCAGGAGATCGAAACCATCCTGGCTAACATGGTGAAATCCCGTTTCTACTAAAACTACAAAAAAATTAGCCAGGCATGGTGGTGGGCACCTGTAGTCCCAGCTACCCAGGAGGCTGAGGCAGGAGAATGGTGTGAACCCGGGAGGCGGAGCTTGCAGTGAGCCAAGATCCCACCACTGCACTCCAGCCTGGGTGACAGAGCAAGATTCCATCTCAAAAAAAAAAAAAAAAAAGGCATCAAACATCTATGAAACAAAAGTTCACTCATTTTTTTTAATGAGCAAATATTTATTGACTACATGCCATATATGAGGCAGGCATTGAGCCAGATGCTGGAGATACAATAAGAAGCTTTTGTCTAATCCCATTTTACAGATGGAAAAGTTGAAGTTCAAAGAGCTTGGTTAAGTAATCAGCACAAGGTCATGTAGCTATTGGTTGGGGAGTCTGGATTTGAACCCATATTCCTCTGACTACTGTAGTACCTCATGTTGCATCCTGCGAAATGAGTCTACAGAGCCAAAAGGAATAGTGTCTGGGGCCCGAGCCTTGAGCTAATATCCTGGGTATTCTTTCTACAAGAGCCACCAAAATGAGATTTTTGTGCTTCCTGACACTATCCCCAAAGTCTGATGGTATCTGAAAATTCTCGCTTTCCTTAATGATTTTTATAGAAACATCTTCTGTTAATCATGCTAAACTCTTAGAGAACTGCCTTTGAAAACCTCAGAACTAGATCCCTGAAGCCTGGCCCTTGGATGCCACATTTGATATTTCTAGAAACAAGAAGGGGACTTCATGATATCTGAAATCATGAATGAGGTACTTGAAGAAATAGCTAAAAGATGGTTCTCCTGCAAATTGGAGTTTCTTTCCCTAATCTTGTTCCCCAAAGCCCCCGGCTTCTTGTTGGATTTGCATACAAGTATTCATAGACCTTGCAGAGTCTAGGAAGACCCAGAGAGGTGACTCTGTGCCCATCCAACCCTCCAGCCACTCCCGACATGCAGCCTTCGGGCTTGTGTCCTTGTATTCACTTAGGGCTCTCCAGAGAAACAGAACCAGTAGGGTATATATAGACATAAGAAAGCATATCTATTATGGAAATTGGCTCACATGATTATAGAGGCTGATAAGTCCCACAGTATGTTGCCTGAAAACTGGAGAAGCAGGAAAGCTGGTGGTTTAATATAGTCAGGGTCTGAAGGCCAGAGATCCAGGGGAGCTGATGGTGACTTCCAGTGCAAGGCTGAAGGCTTGAGAAATACAGCCGGGGTAGGGGTGGGAGTTGCTGCTGGTGTAAGTCTCAGAGCCCAAAAGGCCCGAAAACCAAAAGCTCTGATGTCCAATGGCAAGAAAAGGTGGATGTTTCAGTTCAAGAAGAAAGAAGGAGAATGTGACCTTCCTCCACCTTTTTGTTTTATTCAGGCACTCGACGATTAGGAGATGCCCGCCCACATTGGTAAGAGCAGGCCTTCTTTATTCAGTCTACTGATTCAAATGCTAATCTCTTATGAAACACCCTCATAGACATATCCAGAAATAATATTTATACCCGCTATCTGGGTGTCCCTTAGCCCAGTCATGTTGGCACATAAAATTAATCATCATAGCCTTTAACTGGGTAGTTCTGATTGGGGAGCCTGTGTTTCCCAAACCTAATGGATTGAAGCAGCACTGTATGATCCTAAGGTAACTCCTTGCTCACTGTCTCCATCTTATGCTAGAAGGATAGAAAGAGTTCTTAAGGACAGCATACCAGTCTAGGTGACCAAATAGAGCTTCAGCAGAAGACAGTGGATTAGAGATAAAGAATGTGCTTTGGGGGTACAGTAGAAAAATAATGAGTTTGAATGCCAACCCAGCCTACTAGCTGTGTACCTGGGACTCTAGCATCAGTGTCTTCCTCTACTGAATGAGGATAATAATAATTCTTTTGGAAGATCGTGAAGATAGTTGCTAACACAAAGCAAAAACCTGTTTTGCAATAAAGAGTACCTGCTGTTATTTTTGCTTTATTTATTAATATATTATCCCTCATGAATCATGTAAGATTTCAGACCATGGCATTCTGGATGATCACTTATGTGAGGGAAGAAGAAGCTTAATTGCAAACTAGACCCTATGACTATATTTGATGTGTGTGTATATGTGTGTGGGGTGTCTGCGTATCTGTGCATGTGTGCGCACGCATGTCCTATGTATCCATGCATGCATTTGCATGCTCCTGGGCCTGGAACCACACCTCCATGTGACATTCTCTGGAATGACTAGAAGATTTGATAACCTCCCTTCTTGTGCAGGCTTCCTTAAATATGGCAGTTTGAGGATCCCAATTATAGACTCTTGTCTCAAAACAGCCTGGAAGACATAAAGACAAGTCTCACAAACATTGTCTCATTAGTTCAGTAAAACCTTGCTAATTTATCCTAATTGTGGGGAAGGATCGTTTGCATGCGGGAACTGTCTGAAAGGGACCTGCTTTAATAAATAGACAGGATTACTTGTAATTAGTGGTGCCACTCACACACAAACAATCAATGTGCTCAAGTACTTAAAAATAGTTTGTTCTCGTAAGTGGGTTGCACATTCCCAATGTCATCTTGAAGCCGCTAATGCAAGGAATGGGCTGGGAGCAAGGGGTCTTTTATTTTCTTTCTTATTTCCAAATAACACAACCATCTGACAGATGGCCAGGGGCCTACTACGACCTTCTCGCAGGGAGAGAAGGAACAGTGAAGGCAAAGCAGAGGGTTTTGGCAAGAATCGGGACTCAAAAGACCAAAGTTCTAATCCCAGTTCAGTCTCCAGGCTGTCAGGTTATGTTCAATTTCTGGGTCTGTTTTGCCTGTAAATGAAAGAGTTTAGCTAAGTGGTCTTCTAGTGTTTTTAAGTTACAGTATTTCAGAACTGTAAGAGATCCTAGAGATCATCCAATTTAACTCCTTTTATTAAAATGTGAAGATAGTAAAAGGTTCTTCCAATATAGTCATGTGCCACATAAAATTTTGGTCAACAACAGACCACATATCAACCATTGTCCCATAAGACTATAATAAAACTAAAAACTTCCTATCAATCACCTAGTGCCGTGTAGCCATCCTAACCTCATAATTCAATGCATTGCTCATGTGTATGTGATGATGCTGGTGTAAATAAACCTATTTCACTGCCAGTTGGATAAAAGTATAGCACATACAATTATGTTCAGTACATAATACTTGATAATGATAATAAACAGGCCTGGGCACAATGGCTCACACCTGTAATCCCAGCACTTTGGGAGGTCGAAGTGGGTGGGTCACCTGAGGTCAGGAGTTCGGCAGAGTGGCCAACATGGCGAAACCCCGTCTAGACTAAAATATAAAAATTAGGCCAGGTGCGGTGCCTCAAGCCTATAATCCTAGCACTATAGGAGGCTGAGGCAGGTGGGTCACCTGAGGTCAGGAGTTCGAGACCAGCCTGGCCAACATGGTGAAACCCTGTCTCTACTAAATATACAAAAAATTAGCCGGGCATGGTGGAGGGTGCCTGTAGCCCCGGCTACTTGGGAGGCTGAGGCAGGAGAATTGCTTGAACCTGGGAGGCGGAGGTTGCAGTGAGCCGAGATTGCACCACTGCACTCTAGCCTGGGCGAAAGAGCGAGGCTCTGTCTTAAAAAATAATAATAATAAATAATAAATAAATAAAAATCAGCCAGATGTGGTGGTGTGCACCTGTAGTCCCAGTTACTTGGGAGGCTGAGGAAGGAGAATTAATTGAACCTGGGAGGTGGAGCTTGCAGTGAGTCAAGATCATGCCACTGCACTTCAGCCTGGGCAACAGAGTGAGGCTCCATCTCAAAAAAAAAAAAAAAAACAAAAAAAGATAACAACTATGTATTTACTATACTATTATTATTATTTTAGATTGTGCTCTTTCTACTTATAAAGAAAAGAGTTTACTGTAAAACGTATGCCATGTTACCCCAACAGCAGCCTCATCCATCTTGTGTGTACCATGTCTCTTGACGGTGTCATTTTCTCTTGTGCTTGATTTAGTCTCATGTTGTTTTATTCATCATGGCCCCTAAGCATACAGAATCCACTGCTGATGTTGCCAGTAACAGGCCACATCAAGTGATTGACCTGGAAACAAAATTAAAAGTGATTAAGCACTACGAAGGTAGAGATCAGTGATGGTTATTGCTTGCCCATCAAGCATGTCACATGCCACCATAGCTACGATCTTGAAGAACAAGAACAAAGTGATGGAAGCTATTAAAGGATCTGCTTCATTGAAGGCAAAGAGACAAACAAAAATTCTAGAAGGGTCTATAGCAGTTATGGAGAAACCTCACAACTTGGATTAAAGACCAGATACAGAAGTGCATCCCTCTCAGCAGCATGGCAACCATGGCCAAGGCAAAAAGCTTATTTGCAATGTTGAAAAAACAAGGCTGGACCTGACTGTGATGTTGAATTTACTGCTAGCTCTAGATGGTTTAAATTATTCAAGAATCATTATTCATCACATAATGTGAAAGTGAGTGGTGAGTCTGCATATGCTGATGTGAAGGCAGCTGAAAAAAATTTCAAACTAGATAAGCTGATTGTGGGGAAAAATTACTTGCCAGAGAAAATCTTCAGTATGGTTGAAACCTCCCTATTCTGGAAATGGATGCCTGAAAGGACTTCCATCCATAAGGTGACTAAGTCAATGTCGAGTTTCAAGGTTTTTAAGGACAGATCAACAGTTTTGCTTGGAAGCAATGGTGCAGGCTAGAGCTGGAAACCCTTCGTGATCTGGCACAGTGAAAACCCCAGGGCTTTCAGGCATATCTATAAGCACACAGTGCCAGTGTACTACAGGAGCAATTAGAAGTCATGGATGACCCAGCTCCTCCTCCAAGATGCCCTCCTGAATTGCTGTCTCAGTGAAATGGAGAAGTGCTATTTGGAGAGTAACATACCTTTCAAGATTTTTTCACTATTGATAATGCTCCCACACATCCTCCTTTTATTGGTGATTTTCATCCCAATATCAAAGTGGTGTCTCTCCCTTCAAATAGCACCTTTTTGGTCCAACCAATGGGTCAAAGAGTTATAGCAGCTCTTAAGGCCTACTACCTGGACAGAACATTTGTATCTACTACCTGGACAGGCTATTGCTGAAGCTGAGGAAGACACTGAGATGACACTGTTGCAATTCTGGAAGGATTACAACATCTATGACTGCATCAAGAACCTTGCTTGTGCTTGAGCTGGTGTCACCAAAGAGTGTATGAGTGACATCTAAAAGACACTCAAGAGGCTCATCCATTACTTCAAAGGATTTGCCAAGGATGAGGAGGTTGCACAAATCAACAAGGCTGTAGCTGAGATGGCAAATAAGTTTAACATGGGTGTGGATGAGAATGACATTGAGGAGCTCCTAGAGGTGGTTCCTGAGGAATTGACTAATGAGTTGTTGGAAATGGAACAGGAATGCATAGCTGAAGAAGAGGCAAGAGAAAAGGAAACTACATGAGAAGGAAAAGAAGAACTCCCAAGAAAATTCACAGTGAAGCGTTTAGCAGAAGCTTTTCCAGACCTCAACAAAGTCCTCAAAAAGTTTGAAGACATCTCCCAGCTACTTGGGAGACTGAGGCAGGAGGATCACTTGAGGCTAGGAGTTAGAGGCCAGCCTGAGCAACATAGCAAGACCCCCATCTCTTTTTTTCTTAAAAAAGAAAAAGGTTTGAAAACATGGATTCCGATACCAAAAGGTTTTTTTTTTTTTTTAATAGAGAGGAATGTTCATCGTGCATTATCTGCTTACAAGCAACTGTGTGATGAAGAGAGGAAACAAAGCAAGAAATCCACCCTGGACATATTTCTAAAAAGAGTGACAGCTCCTCTAGAACAGCCTCAGGCGGCGCCCTCAGGAGATATCCAGAAGAAGGCATTGTTATCACAGGAGATGGGAGATGACAGCTCCATTCATGTTACTGCCCCTGAAGACCTTCCAGTGGGACAAGATGTGGAGGTGGAAAACTGTGATACTGATGACTCTGACCATGTGTAGGCCTAGGCTAATGTGCATGTTTGTGTCTTAGTTTTTAACAAAAAAGTTTAAAAAGTAATGAAAAAAATTAAAATTTATAAAAAATAGAAAACAGCATACAGAATAAGGATATAAAGAAGAAAATATTTCTGTACACCTGAACAACGTATTTGTGTTTTAAGCTAAGTGTTACTACAAGAGTCAAAAAGTCAAAAAATTAAAAGTTTATAAAGTGAAGTTACAGTAAGCTAAGGCTAATTTATTATTGAAGAAAAATATTTTTTATTAATTCAGTGTAGCCTAAGTGTCCAATGTTGCTAAAGTCTACAGGAGCGTACAGTGATGTCCTAGGCCTTCACCCTCACTCACCACTCCTCACTGACTCACCAACTTCCACTCCTCCAAGGTTCATTCATGGCAAGTGCCTTACATAGGTGTACCATTTTAAATCTTTTAAGCTATATTTTTACCATACTTTTTCTATGTTTAAATATGTTTAGATACACAAATACCATGTGTTGCCATTGCCTACAGTATTCAGTATAGTAACATGCTGTACATGTTTGCCACCTAGGAGCAATAGGCCACACTATAGCCTAGGTGTGTAGTAGAAAGTTTATTTTGCCAAGGTTGAGGACGTGCCCATGACACAGCCTCAGGAAGTCCTGATGACATATGCCCAAGGTGGTCAGGGCACAGCTCCATTTTATACATTTAGGGAGACATGACACATCAATCATATGCGTAAAAAGTACATAGGTTCAGTCTAGAAAGGCAGGACAACTTGAAGCAAAGGCAGAAGGTGGGCAGGAGCTTCCAGGTCACAATTAGGTGATACACAAAGGGTTATATTCTTTTGAGTTTCTGATCAGCCTTTCCAAAGGAGGCAAATCACATATGCATCTATCTCAGCGAGCAGAGGAGTGACTTTGAATAGAATGGGAGGCAGGGTTGTCCTAAGCAGCTTCCAGCTTGTGCTTTCCTTAGTGATTTGGGGGTCCTCCTTTCACACCATCTAGGTCTGTGTAAGTACACTCTATGAGATTCCCATGATGACAAAATCACCTAAAGATGCAGTTCTTGGATGTATCCTTGTTGTTAAGCAATGCGTGACTGAACCCTCTAAGGGTTCATAAGCTATAAATTATGAAGGTTGAACATATGTTTAATGAGGTATATGATTAAGATAAAGGCTCAAGAAAGAGAGAAACTGGAAGTACTTGACCCAGCTCAAGGTCCAAGCAGAGAAAAGATGAACAGCCAACCGGACACACAGAGTGCAGGCAATCAGAGAAGACAGAAATGGGTAATGGGATAGAGGAACCCTTGAACCCTGAGCTCAGGGAGCAGAATAAGTCTGGGGTTACCAAGGGAGCAAGAAGGCAGGTGGGAAGCCCACTAGGAATCAAGGACACAGATAAGAGTCTTAGCAAAGAAAAGCAAAACTCAGCAAAAATATTGCACCACAGTCCCAGGTCATTGAGGAAGAAGATGAGGCTTGACAGGAGCCACTGGCTCAGCCAGTGGTGATCATTATAAGGCTGGAGGTCCAATGGCAACTTCTCTGATTAAAGGAGATTAAGAAAGCTCTGGGCTTGTGAATTGTGTCCTCTCCTCTGGAGGAAAGAATAATGGATAGAGGGATGGGCTGATGGATTGAAGGGGGCTCCCTGTAATGGTTGGCATCTGGTGGAAATGGTTCCGAGTGGCAGGAAACAGCGCCAATGGCCCCGTGAGCCTGACCAGGGCAGGAGCTGAAGATCTGAGAGTCCTCCCCACAGAAAGCAGCATTGAGACTGTGAGAATGAACAAGCTCTCTGCAGAGACAGTAGAAGGAGAAAAAGGAAGGTCAAAGATGATCTTAGAGAACACTCTCTTCTGGCTGGGTAAATACACTAAAAGGTGACCTATTCTCTTCCCTTACTAGAGGCTAGTAGTGAAGCACATATTGAGGACAGGTGGGAAACAAGACGAGTGGCATTTTAGAGGTGACAAGAATAAATACGGCTCACTCCTTGGGTTGCATGTTATCAGATTCGCCCATCTGTGTCTCTCCTTCGCTTACATTATTGTTCACTGATGAGATGGCATCTCCGTTGTCTCCAGAATGCAAACTACAACAAAACAAGTCCCTGGTGTTCTTTGCCTTCAGAGATAGGTGTGGATTGAGATATGAAAGCCACGGAAATAAATCGGCCCCTAGAAACAAATGCTTGTATGTTCCTTTCTCCCTGGGAAATTGCATTCCAAGGAAAAATCAGCAAGTTCTGTTCTTTTCTTGATCTGGTTTTCTATCTGAGCATTTTCAAGCCTGGTGACCTTGAGGCTGTCAGCTGGGGCAGCAATCTCAGAAAGGTCTGCCCGCCTCCAGAATGCCTCCCTTCTCAGCCTGAAACTCATAGAACTAAAAATTCTCATCTGCCCATTTCCCACTTTTCTAAAAATGTAAAGAATAAGTCCAGAGAGAAAAAATATTTTGATCAAGATCATCATCAGTGCATATCATGGATAAGATAGTATTTCTCAAATCAGAGTACTACATAAGCCTCTTTTAAAAGAAAAATAAAAATATTTTATAAGTCCCTGTAATATATGCATATACCTCAATTGAACTCTGACTTCAGGTTAACAATCCGCAGATTGGTTCAGGGTGGCTGAGATGTGTCATGTGCTCCCCGCCCACTGACTCATATCCTGAGCTCCATCGGGCTTGTTGCCCCTCATGGTCCACTCCATCCTGAGCTCCTGGCAGGCCCTATAAAAAGAGCTTTCCGACCAGGTGTGGTGGCTCACACCTGTGATCCCAGCACTTTGTGGGGAGGCCAAGGCAGGCAGATCATGAGGTCAGGAGATCGAGACTATCCTGACTCACATGGTGAAACCCTGTCTCTACTAAAAATACAAAAAAATAGCCGGGTGTGGAGTCCCAGGTACTCAAGAGGCTGAGGCAGGAGAATCGCTTGAACCCAGGAGGCAGAGTTTACAGTGAGCCAAGATGGCACCACTGCACTTCAGCCTGGGTGACAGAGCAAGACTCTGTCTCAAAAAAAAAAAAAAAAAAAAAACTTTCCCTGAGCACCTTTGCCTACAGGAATCTTCCCAGGCCCACCTGTAGCCTACTCACTCTTTCTCCTTTGATCATGGCGGGATCTGCTTCTAGTTATACAGTCTCTGGGACTTCTTGGTTTCCAAAGCTACTCTCCTAGAAATTGGTCTTTATTTGGCTTAATTCCTTTTTCAGCTCCATACTCACCCAGAGATGAGATAGAAAAAGGTGGAGGAGTCTACCAGGTGATGCGATGAGCAGCTAGTCCACCATGACATGACATATGGGTGAAATGTTAGGGGTCCATAGGAAGAGGGCATAGCCCTGGGAAGCTCTGAATGGAAGGTAGGGTAGAAAAGGCTGCAGGGGTCAAAGTGTTTGTAGGGAATTGATCCACAGCATGTGAGAACTGAATGGACCAAGGAAAGCCCTAGACCTACTCCCTTACTTTGCACATAAAGACAGTCCCAGAGATCCAAAGAAGCTTGCTTGGTTCCTTGTGGGTTAGGAGACCATAAAAGGTAGCAGTCAAGAGCAGTGGTTTTGAAGTTGGACAGGCCTGGGTCCTGAAGTTAAACTCAGCCTCTGTTACGAGCTGTGTGATCTTGAGCAAGTCATCTGACTCCTGAATTTCTGTTTCCTCATCATAATAGACCTACTTCATATGGTAGGGGTGAATGTTAAATGAGATAATGGCTTAGAAGTGCTTAACACAATGTCTGTCACTTAATAAGAGTTCAGTAAATGTTAACTGTGAATAATGACAAAGGTAGAATTAGAAAGTCAGGTCTTCTGGATCCTTCATCTGGATATTGTGTATCTTACCCAAAGGAGACAAATTTGATTCATAGGTTTATTTATGGTTGAACCTGGCAGAAAACATGTGCTTCTAAGAAGCTAAAGAGCTGCTTCAGATCAGAAAGTTGAATCATAGGCAGTTAGACACGTTTGCTGGGGAGTTAAAGGACAGTTTTACCTGTCCAGGACGGAGGATGAAACACAAGTGATGCATGCGGACTTCATGCACAAAATAAGATGTGCTGCTAATCAGGACAGCTGATACATGGACAAAACCATAATGTGCAGAAGGATTAAAAAAAACAGACTGTGTCAGGATGGGAAGCAGGATCATTATACAGGCCAGATCTTTTACGAAAATTCTGTTGTAACTTTTTTTTTTCTTTCTTTGAGATGGAGTCTCGCTCTGTCTCACAGGCTGGAGTGCAGTGGTGTGATCTTGGCTCATTGCACCCTCCACCTCCCGGGTTCAAGCCATTCTCCTGCCTCAGCCTCCAGAGTAGCTGGGATTACAGGAGTGCACCACCACACCTGGCTGATTTTTGTATTTTCAGTAGAGATGAGGTTTCACCATGTTGGCCAGGATGGTCTCGATCTCCTGATGTCATGACTGGCCCACCTCGGCCTCCCAAAGTGCTGGGATTACAGGTGTGATCCACTGCGCCTGGCCTTGTTTTAACTTTCTAATACAGAAAATCCTTGAATTGGGCACCCTCGCAGCTCCATGCAGGCTCTGCAAAGGAATACAGGTACAATCAGCAATCGGTCAGCTTCTATTCATTTCTGTGAGGCATCTCAGAATGAGGCTTCTGAGCCTAAGAGGAATCTGTTTACTGAAGGCAAACTTGGAGACAGGCTGGGAATATCTCAGCTCATAGGCTCATAGATTCTCATTCCACCTCAAATCCTAACAAGTCCTTATGCAAAAGGGATCCTTGAGGAAGAAATGGAAACGGGAGGTGAGGGAGGGATTTGGGAGATCAGAGTTCCCAGGGAGGACTAGAGATGATCCAGGGAGGCTGATTTGGTGGAATGACGCATTCCTTCAGCCTTTGCTATAGAGGCCACCCCAGACTTCCCTGCATTCCATCCTGGGGGAACATAGGTGTTGACTTGTCCCAAGGTCATGCTCATCAGTGATAGTGGTGGAGAAATGTCACTCTGGGCCTTGTTGGCTCTGCAATTATTCAAATGCTTTGCTTATAATACAATCACAGCTCCTAGCTCTGATTATGGCATCATCAACATCATCTATTAATGGCCTTTGAGCTCCTCTGGGTACATGGCATTGTTCAAGATGCTAAAAGATGCCAAATACAGACTCAGAAACTGAAAGAGGAAAAAGAGCAGAAAGTGGACCAACCCAGGCATCATTCTGAGTAGAAAGATCTAAACCCTCCTAAATCCATTCATGTGAGCTAATCTTAAAGGGCCAGGGCCTGCTAAGTACCAGAAGGGCATTAATTATTCCGTGGTCTTCTATCATTCCTATCTTCATTATTTCAGCTGCCTATTTTTAACTAGAAGTATTTAAATTTCCATTAGTTTTCCTTTTATCCCTTTTGTTAAGTAAACCCTCTCTTTATCACCTCTCTGCCTCTCCCAGTGTGGTGGCTGTCTGCAGAGTGGAGAATTAGAAAAACTCTAACAGTTAGAACAAAATAAATAGGTAAAGGAGGGGTGGCTTCCAGATTGGCCAGACCTTGCTGTGTTTGCACAGTGGCACCTTGATACCTGGCATTTCTCTTTGATGGTGCCATAGGAACTCAACACAAAGTGGGGAGACACGCTTTGCTGAAAATGCCCCGTCACCCCAGCACGAAACATGTTCCACCCACTGCAGAGCTCCAAACAGCTGTTCTGCCTCCTTTCATGCATGTGCTTTTTAGCTGATGGTGGGAGACAGCATGCCAGAAACGTCTGAGTTTCCACCAAAGACATATTGTAGGTTAGAAGACACAGACAGCTGCTGTTGTATTGAAAACCTGCTCATCAGAGTTTCGAAAGGAACAGATATGAAAGGTTCAAATGACCCCTTCAGGGTTTCTCCATCTAACTAGGCCTTAAGCTCTGCCTCTCATTAATCTTTAATGAACAACAAAGAAAATGTGTAGCTGGCTAATTATTGTGTAGGGCGGCAGATGCTTACCGAGGAAAAGTCCCCAGAGTCATGTCATTTAAAGAGACATTGTCAAAAAGAGTCTTATTTTGAAATGGCTTCCCTGACCTGTAGCATTATCTATTCTTTTAAACTTGAACTACTTTTCTCTCAACATTTTTATCATTGTCTCTGTCTAGGGCATTTGAGCTTTAAAAGTCTAGAGCAATCAGGTGATGGAATCCCATATTCGTCCCCTACAAGAAATTTTCAGTCCTCCTCCTTGGGGCTGGGTGGGAAGACTTGAGTGCTGCTTTTCCTCACGGCATGATACCTACCTGGAACGTCTTTCTTCGGTTTTCTCTTTCCCCAGTTAATTCATTCATCCTGTCCCATGCTGTACTGGGCTCTGTTTTTGAATTTTCTCAGCATTTAGACAGTTTTAGTATGAAAACTTTTGAATACAAGTTCCTCCAGGGCAGAGACTGTCTCATCATCTCTGTCCAGTACTTACTACAATGCCTGGCACACACTATACTCAGTAAATGTTGAATTCAATGAAATTGCTTATAGGTGCCTTGGGCTTATTTGCTTTTTATTTCATACTACTCTGCAGTTGTCACCACTAAAGATTCCTTGAAGGTAGAATTCTTGTCTTATTCTTTTTTTGCCCTACCTCTAGAACAGTTGCTACACATTGATGTAACAGGTTCTCCACATGCTGGATGGCCTTGTTAATTGTTGTTTAAAGTCATCTTGTATATCAACTCTGCATGCACTGTAAGGTGTTCTGTTTGAGTAAATATTTGTATGTTATTTATTTAAGAGGAAACTAGGCAAGTTTGATTAGAGCTCTTTTTTTTTTTTTTTTTTTTTTTGAGATGGAGTCTTGCTCTGTGGGTCACCCAGGCTGGAGTTCAGTGGCATGATCTGGGCTCACTGCAACCTCCGCCTCCTGGATTCAAGTGATTCTCCCACTTCTGCCTCCCAAGTAGCTGGGATTTCAGGCATGTGCCACCACGCCTGGCTGATTTTTGTATTTTTAGTAGAGATGGGGTTTCACCATGTTGGCCAGGCTGGTCTCAAACTCTTGACCTCAGATGATCCACCCACCTCGGCCTCCCAAAGTGCTGGGATTACAGCATGAGCTACCATGCCCGGCCTAGAGCTCCTTTTATAGACAATTTTAATGTTAGATTTAAATGCAAGGATGTCAGTGCTGTATTTTTAAGATTGTGTTTACTTCAGGAGTCAATAAAAAAAATTTTTTTGAGACAGGATCTCTCTCTGTTGCCCAAGTTGGGGTGCAGTGGCATGATGATTGCTCACTACAGCCTCAACTTCCCTGGCTCAAATGATCCTCCTACCTCAGCCTCCCCAGTAGCTGGTATTACAAGCATACACCACCATGCCTGGCTAATTTTCTTTCCTTTTCTTTTCTTCCTTTTTTTTTTTTTTTTGTAGAGACCTGTCTCACTATTGCCTGGGTTTGTCTCAAACTCCTGGGTTCAAACAATCCTCCTGACTCAGCCTCCCAAAGTGCTGGGATTATAGGTGTGAACACCATGCCAGTGCCCCCCGCAAATTGTTTTAATTTAAAAAGATTAACGCCAGTAATATTCTAAACAGTTGCTGAAGAAGTGATTTTGGAATCTTTGGAGGAGAATATGGTAATTCCAAGAGTCAACACAGGCTCACTTAGAATAAAAAGACCCTCTTCAGGAGCGTCATGAGCTTAGTAGGGTAGAGGAATGGAACAGACACAGAATAACTTGATTTAGGCAACCCACTGGACAATGCTTTCCCGATATTCTGGTAGGTGAATCTGTGGCAAATTGACACTTTTATCCAAAGAGGCATAGTGAGTAAGTTTTGCCCATCTGGAAGGCATCTCAGATAAAAATGCCAAAGGATTCTGCTTTGGCCTTTGGCTTTTCTGTGTTTTTGATGCGTGATTGAGAGGTTGGCAGAAACAGAATTTAACATTTGTTCAGCACCTACCACCTTCTAGGTACGGTGCTAGAAGTTGTGTGGTCATCATCTCATTTCATGAGTGGCCTGGTCTGCTGATGATTCAAAGCTCAGGAGCAAAGCCAGCTTCACAGATGACAGACAATTCTGGCAACTAAGTAGTTAAATTTGCTGCTGAAAGCACCATGCCCCCACACTCAGGTTCACAACAACCAGCTACTTTGAGCCACAACCTAAGAATCTAGGAGATCTGGTCTGGTAATCATTTGTGGGAAAAGAATTGGGGGTAACGAAGAGGGAGTGGGGAGGATTAGGGATTTGCAGTGATCACATGTGAACAGAAAGCGATGGTGTGCTGGAGCTGCTTGGCGAGAGAACCCTCCAAGAGGCTGCAGATGCATAGCCTAGACCTCAGGGAGAATTGGCCCTAGGATTCCCTGCACCCGCCAGACCAGTACAAGGTACCACCATTGTCCTAGAATTCTGTAGCTGAACGAAGCTTCAAGAGTCATCTAGCTGTATTCTGGTCATCAGATTTGAAGGGAACAGACAAATCCAGAAGAGAATGACCATATCAAAATGGGCACTAGAAACCAATACAATAGAAACCTGTTATACGGTGTATCTTCAAAGCACTCTTCTATTCATTCTACCGTTTAATCCTTCAACAGTCCTGTGAAAGGGTTAATAAAATAAAGGAACCACAAGGAAAGAAGTGGAGTGACTCGCCCACAGCCAGCCAGTGAAGAGTCTGGCTCTTGAGTCGGGATCTCCAAACCATCACTCGGGTATTCTTTCTCTGGACCATGCTGTGTCTCTATGCACAAGCATCTGCTCACACTGGGCCAGACGCCGAGTAGGCACAGGCCTGTGGGGAAGTTGTTCCGCAAGGCTCACGGGAGGCCAGAGGTTCCCACAGCCCATAAACTCCCAGCCCTTAGCCAGCCCCCGGCCCCCCACACAATCTGACCCAGAGCAGTTGTGTAACAGACACGGGCTGTTCATGCCTCTGGCTTTCAGCAGAGCTTGGGCTGGAGTTCACCTGGGAATGGCTCTGCCAGCCTTTCACTCAACACCTGCTGCCAAGTCTGCCTTCCCTTCCTCCACTGATCTCTTGTGAAGGGAGGGATGTAAAACACAGCCCAACTCTAACCTGCAGTTCCCGCCAGCCTGGCCCTCAGAGCTGCCCCTGCTCCCAGAAACAATACCCTGATTATCATTCATTATTTCTACTTCTTAGTATTAAAATCCTTTTAATATGGCATTGAAGACCATTGGGGAGTTTTAAATTTCGTGTCAGACCAGGATTTATAGGCCAGTTCTGAAATTTTACCTCTGGGTTCGATAATTGCAATTCCCTTTTAATCGCTCTCTTAGACACCTCTGTTAAAAGACTTCAATTATTTCCACACTGTGGCCCATGAGACGGCTAATTTGAATACCCAACCCATGTCACCTCCTTATTATGGAGGCCTACATAGGAGGTGCTAGACAGGAACCTGGTCCAAAGGTACTAGGTCTGATGTGCTGTCCCAGGGGGCCTTGGGATTTTTGGGAAAGGAGTCTCCTCTCTCCAGGAGTCGTGAGTTCAGGGATCATACCCCACCCACCTCTGTTCTTCCACTCCCCAACTGGAAGCAAGAACCAGATGTGTTAGGATGTATATGTTCACTGAGGCTTTTTCTGAAAGCTGTACAATTCTATGAACAGGCAAATGCATATACTGGGAATCCTTCCATGGGAAATTGCTTAAAGGAATATGATACAGGGGGTTGGCTGGGAGGGTCAAGGCAGATAGAGATCCTTCAGCTGAGCTCTCGAGAGTCCTGTGGTGCTTTTGGGAAAGTAAGAGCAGATACTACCTGAGGGGGTTGTGGAGTATTAGAAAGAGACCCTCACCACCACCTCCACCAAGGTCAGAAAGAGGACACAGGATCAGCCACAGCCTGCAAAGAGCGGCCATGTCAGGAGAGGAGAGAAGAGCAGCTTGCTCCTCGAAGACCCAACTTGATCAGGTGTAGTGAAGGGGGCTGAGACAGGAGCTGAGGGTGGGAGTAGCTAAAGGAGCCACCTCCAGGATGCCATTTAGTGCTTTGTATCTGATGACAGCAATTTGTAAGGGAAAAATGCATAACTGTGTATCCAGAGCCACTAAGTGCTGAAAGAAGTTTTCATTATGGGCCAAAAACATCTGCTTTTTTTTTTTGAGACAGAGTCTCACTCTCGTTGCCCAGGCTGGAGTGCAATGGTGTGACTTCGGCTCACCACAACCTCCGCCTCCCAGGTTTAAGTGATTCTCCTGCCTCAGCCTCCCAAGTAGCTGGGACTACAGGCATGTGCCACCATGCCCGACTAATCTTTGTATTTTTAGTAGAGACAGGGTTTCTCCATGTCGGTCAGGTTGGTCTTGAACTCCCAACCTCAGATGATCTGCCCATCTCAGCCTCCCAAGGTACCGGGACCACAAGCGTGAGCCACCACACCCAGCCAACATCTGCTTTTATTGGGAAATAGTGGGCTGAATGAGAGGCAGCACTCAGGCTGGGAAAAGGGGACTTCATAAAAGATGCAAGGGAGACAAAGAAAATCTAGGATTCAGGGTCTCACACATTGTGATCAAAGTCTTGTTCTTGGGTGGCGGCAGCCAAGAGGGAATGAGACTCCACAGCCTTGGTAAGGAGGGGTCCCCTGGGACCTCGGTCAGCAGCCTTGCACAGTAACATAAGGGATGTCTGCACTGGAGGCCGTTAATGGGTTGGACCAAAGCGAGAAGGGTCACTCAAGAGCATGGATCTCCCAGTACAGCAATGGGCTAAGTTATTGTGTCCAAAAACAGAGTGCTGTCACCCCAGGATCTTCAAAATGATTACCTAGGGTACTAGTAACATGGCTTCTTATATTTATCACTAATTTTAAAATAAGATACTGAATTTTACTAATATTTAATATCAGAGTGACAGGAGTATATGTGCAAGCTCAAAAGATTTTTATAATACAGGAAAATGAACGAAAAAAATCTTTTAAATGAGATGATGTACTTGACACCAGAAGACTCAGTGGCATATGATTTAACTCAACATGGGGCTCCAGCCCCTGGCCTGTCACCAAGCCCATGCCCACAAACATACACGGAGCCAAGTCATCATGGACGAGGCCTCAAGGTCCCAGTTATCCTAACTCGGTTCGTAAGATGCCGTGAGGATCAGTATCAGACACTTGCTCTAGGATCCTAGTGTCTGTGTCTTTTCCTGTCGAAAAAATGGGCTTTTATTTCCTTCTGCTTTCCATGCCTGTTTTCTCATCTGTAAAATGGGAAGAGTCTAGCATTATCCCAGTCCCACAAGAACCAACGTTCATTTTCACCCATGTGAAAATGCAAGGAAGAAGGAGACTCCCAGGTCCAGTTTGTCCCAGGCTCCTCCACACATATACGCCCCTCTCATGCCCCTACCAAAGGAAGGCTTCATAAACAGAAGAGACATCACCGGTCAGGCTCCACAGGCACACACAGCAGGCAGACACCATGGTGGCCAAGCCCCATGCTCTGCGGCACTTCCCGCTTGCAGGAGTCTTCAAGGGGTGGATAAGAGAGTGCCAGCCTAGAAATCCCAATCCCAAGCCTCAGCTCAGGCACACACTAGCTCATCTTCTGAGCACGCCCTGTAACCCTTCATTCCATGTTGCCTGGCTATGTGACAAAGGGGACACGGGCACCCTCGTGCCTTTTGCCCAGGGTGGCTGTAAGAATCAGATTAGTTGGGCGGTGGGGGGCGGTGTATGTGTGGAAACATGGAGCCCTCTTAGATGGGAGAGAGAGTACTGAGCTGAGGGTCCCCTGGCTGTCCCAAGGACTCACCCTGCTGTGGACTCGGAATTTGACAAATCTAGGTTGGAATCTCATCTCTGTTATTTACCAAACCTAGAACAAGATAATTCACTTGCTAGAATCTCAGTTTTTTAATCTGTACAATGGGAACAACAATTCCTACCTCTTAGAGCTCCTAAGAGATTAAATGAGATAACTGTGCAGAATTCCTGCCCAGCGTCTGACAACAGAGTTAGTGTCCAAGGATGGCAGGCGCTAATGTAACTATTATCTAATATCAGTGTAACAATCACCACCATCACTACTTGGATGACATCATTGGCAGGTTTCCAAAGCCAGAGACTCTTGCAGACCACAGTCTCGACCACTTTCAGATACCCCTGCAGCAGCTCCTGCCACACAAGCCCCACCCTGTAGCCATGAAGAGCCTGAGTGTCCATTACCTGCCTTGGAGCAGAGGCCACCAGCCCTTTGAATCAGAGGCTCAGAGCTGTTTTGAATGCTGTCTCTGAACCTGCTCTGAGCTGTCAACAGAGCTTTGCAACCACCCACAGAATTCACAGGAGGTGGGAGCTCACATGCCAGATTCCATCTTTCCAGCCTTTGTCACGGTCTATTCCAGAGTCCTCTGACCTCAGAGGATGCTGGAAACTGGGAAGGAGGAGGGGGGTCCTGCTCTCCTGCCCAGCTCCATAAGAAACATGCCGAGCAACTGAAAAGATGCCAGCTTCTGTGACCTATCACAAAAAGGCCTGGGTGAAGACATGGGTTTTACAGCCTCATCCCCAGGAGCCAGTTTTTATGGACTCTTTGGAGGTTTCTGCTTGGTTTGCTTTTAAGAAAACTGCATTGCAAGCTCACCAGTGGCTATAGTGACACTTATAAAACAGTGGGTGTCCAGGAAGCTCTGTATTAAGACACTTTGCATACATCTCTTGGGAGACAGGTAAAGGAAGTGGGCTATTCCTGTTTTGGAGATGGCCAAGCCCTTATCAATTAAATATATCACTGAAGGACTGAACCAGCCCAAAACTGGGAGCAGCCTGTCCTTTCCAGAAAATTACAGCTTCCAATGTATAGGACAGGGACCATGTCAAATGATCCTGAGGGTTTGGGGCTTTCTTACTGTATTGATTCAAAGTCTGAGAGAAATGAGAAGACAGGAGGAAACGCTAGCCTGTGCCCAGGGATTCCTGCCCCCTCTAGCCCTAGCCCCCATCTTTCTGGCTCCTCCATGTGCCCCTGCCTCTCATACAGTCTCAGCATCCCTTAAAAGTTCCAGGTCAAAATTTTGAGCTGACCCTCGAAAGTCATGAAAATTGGCAGTGGCAGTCCCAGCCCAGAAATTGACTCCCAAGTGAACATATCATTGGCACAATCTCAGGGCCTCTCAAGCAGTTCTGTTTGCTATGTTCTGGAAAGCTCCCATATGGCTGATACGGTAGAGGCCTGAATTCCGAATTCCAAATTCCATTAGTTTCTTCAAGCATGGCTTAAAGGTGTGAGCACGATCCTGGGCAAATCTAATGGGCCCTTGATTCCTGCATTATTAGCAAGCACTTCCTAGTATCGTTCTACAGAGGGGCCTCCCTGAAGGGTATGGTGATGGTATTCATCTGGGAGGCAGAGGTAAACGTGTAGAAAAATGTTCTGTGCAATTTCTGGCCGCAAGGAAAATAGGGCTGCTTTGCAAAAAATTAGTTGTTTTCTCAGCAGCCTGTGGACCGTCTGTCCACCAGGCTGGTCATCACATAGAAAAATGATATCATTCATCCCCAGTCTGCAAAAATACTTTTAAAGTTTGTTTCTCCAGTTAGTGGGGATGGTTTTGAATGATCGACCTGTATTAGTTTGCAAGGACTGCCATAACAAAGTACTAGAAACTGGTGGCTTAAATAACAGAACTTCATTGTCTCACAGTTTTGGAGGCTAGAAGTCCAAGATCAAGGTGTCAGCAGGGTTGGTTGCTTCTGAGGCCTGTGAGGAAGAATCTCTTCCATGCCACTGTGCTTCTAGTGGTTTTCTGGCAATCTTTGGCATTCCTTGGTATACATCACCCTAATCCCTGCCTTCATATTCACACGGCATTCTCCCTGTGTGTGTATCTGTCTCTGTGTCCAAATTCCCTCTGTTTTATAAGAATATAGTCATATTGGATGAGTGCCCACCCTAATGATCTAATTTTAACTTGATTACCTTTATAAAGATCCTGTTATCACATAAAGTCACATTCTGAGGCATGGGGGGGTTAAGAATTAAACATATCTTTTTGAGTGAGTCACAATTCAAACAATGATACTGCCTTTCCTGCCCACCCTACTAGGACCAAAGGAAGCCAGCCAATAGTAGCACATGCTACCTTCTCCAAAAAGCTTTTGCAAAAACTTCTCACACAGGGTTTAGCACTCATTGTCCTTGTCCCCTATACCAGTTGCCTGGTCCAACCTGGGAGGTGTATTCCTGAAAAACATCAAGATGAGCCTTGATCAATGAGGAGTAGCCAACTAGCAAAAAAAAAAAAAAAAAAAAAATAGTAACAAAGGGCCTCTGGGTACAGGGAACATCATGAGCAAAATGTGGAGGATGAAGGAGCCCTGGTATGTGCAGGGAGCCAGAAGCAGGTCCTGAGGCCATTGGAGAACTGTGGTCATGTTTGAGGTTTTTGTTTTTTGTTTTTGTTTTTGTTTTTGAGATGGAGTCTCGCTCTGTCACCTAGGCTAGAGTGCAGTGGCACAATCTCAGCTCACTGTAACTCTCAGCCTCCCGGGTTCAAGTGATCCTCCTGCCTCAACCTCCTGAGTAGCTGGGATTACAGGCACGCACCACCACGTCCAGCTGATTTTTGTATTTTTAGTAGAGACAGGGTTTCACCATGTTGGTCAGGCTGGTCTCGAACTCCTGACCTCATGATCCACCTATCTCGGCCTCCTAAAGTGCTGGGATTACAGGCATGAGTCACCGCACCCAGCCATGTCTGAGTTTTAAAGAGATTATTCCTGACATGGGGTGTAGAATGGACCCCTCCTCTGGCTGAAGGTGGATGTGTCCTTGGGTCTCAGTTCTTCTCTGCCACATTAGAGGATTAGACACAGTGATTTCCAAGGTTCATACCAGTCTTAACATCTATCAAGCCTGCAACAACATTATTATCCAGGATACTTGCCACCATGGAGTATAAGCAGCATGGGAGGGCTTGTGAGCCTTTTTTGTACCAAGAGGGCTCAGAGCACCATCCATCAAAGCCTCTGACAATTACCTTCCCATTTCTAGCGTGGAGGTGGAAAGGTGTGATCCCTCTCCTCACTCATCACAACAACCACAGCTGACACACCTGTAACAAAAGACAGGTTAACAAGAGAAAAAGCAAAACAAATGTATTTAATCAAAGTTTTCCATGACATGGGAGCCTTCAGAAATGAAAACCCAAAGACCCAGGGGAGATTTTATGTTTTTATGCTTAGGTTCAATGAAGAACAGATAGCTGTATAGAAATATGATTGTGCAAAAGGGTATGAGCTAAGGCTAATAGACTGAGGAGGGACCCCAAAAAGGCCTGGCTGTTGGATTCTTCTTGGTCTCTTGTGTAGCACTCCTTCCTCACTCCTCCCTGGTACAGGGCAGGACCCTCTGGAACTAGGGTCTTAAGATCTGCTATCCAACAAGGTAGTTCAGAGAATTCCTTTATGGACAGCTCTATACAGAAAGGCAGGGTGAAGGTTAGAGCAACAATTCTCATTTCTATGGCTTGCCTTGGGGGAGAAAGGGGAGCAGGGGATAGAAAGGCAGGAGAGGGTCAGAGAGAACTTGCTTCTGAAGCCCCTCCAGTGTCCTTCAGTTTAAAGTCCCCATCATGCTAAGGTGCCATACCTTGGGGTCATGTTCTGAGTCCCAACCATGACCACCCCAGTGAAGGGGCAGGGCATAGCAAGGTGTGGGTGGGGGACCCTCTTCAGCAGATACAAGTCTGTGAGCTATTCTTACCCCACCTCACCAGGCCCCTCCAGCCTTTTCTGGCTACTTATCCCAGCCCCAGAATTTGCTTACAGGACCACAGTTTATTTCAAGTTTCAGCACAGTGGCTTGACTTGGCCAGAGATTTATGGCTGAAATGAAGCCTCTGGGCTTGGGTGTCAGCATTTTGCTTGGCTCAGAGGCTTGCATTCGCATTTGAACCAATCAATACATGCAGGCATTAAGTGGTATTTAGGCTGCCTCTCTAGGGAACAGGACAGGCTGCTGGAATCATTTGAGCATGAGCAGGGAGGATGCTTCTAGGACTGGGAAATCCCAGGAGCTCTGAAGTGGGGGCCCTGGATCAATGCCCCAACTCCAACCCCGCTCAAGACTCAGGCCTCAAGCTGGAGGCAGACTATACTGAAGGAGGGATCCCACAGAAACGGCCATATTTAAGTTTCAATGTTGTCTTTATCCTTCTCCACAGGGATGATGTATTGAAGAAAAAAAAAAAAAAAACTTACTGCATTGACTTGACTTGAAAGAAAAGATTGTATTTGAAAAGAACAGATGGTGCTAAAAAGTTATTGGAAGGAAGAGAGAGTTAGGAAACCAAATTCCAGGTTCCCACTGGCTGCTGGTGGGTGATGTGCCCACATCTCCTTACAGAAAGAGTTAGCAAGGCAAAATGATCACCTGGGACTCTAATCACAGAAAATTCACCACCCACCCTGCCAGAAAGATTGTCTGGCAAGTTTGTGGAGTGGAAAAACCCCACTGGGATCCCCTCCTGTGGTCTCTTCTCTAATTCTAAGTGATTCCTGGAATGCTGGCACCAACCACACTCTCTCTCCTCTCACTTCCCCTGCTCAGAATTCAGCTGGGTCCCTCCGCACAGCTCCCTGGTGAGGGATGCTCAGCAGTTGCTAGAGGAGGAGGTGGCTTGCATGGGACCTAATCCAAAATTCAGAGAAACAGAAAGAGGAAATTCAGGATTCACAGGGTCGCTACTCTTGATTAGAAGTTTTCTCTCACTTGATTTTTTCTTTCTTTTTTTTTTTTTTTGTCGTCTGGAGAATCAGTGTTTTTTCCTTTAAAAAGAAGAAAAAACCACTGATGCATCTTATATGTATTTTTTATACAAACCAGAGCAATCTTAGACAATACTACTGGGACCAATTGTTGTTTGGGAATCAACTTAGATCCTTAAACGTTTTATTTTAATTTGCAGCTTCTAAATGAATGTTAATTCACCAATGCTTGATGTAGGGCCAAATTAGTGTGGTGTGGTCCATTGATTAGAGTTCCTCATTGTCTTTCTCATAAATCACATTCATAACACCTCATCCATGATGTTCAGTCTCCATTTCCTTAAAATGAAAATAATTTTAAAATACTTGTGAAGTAATCTGAAGGCTCTCTGGAGGCTTTCCGGATTTTTAAGATTTGTTTCCTGATCTTTCTGTTGCCCCATTCATACCTAATTCAACAGTAATTATTTGTAGTGACTCACCAGCTACCAGTCTTTCCAAAGTATTCAGATGTTCTCCTGCCTCTTTCATCTACTTAATGAGTACAGCTGGCATAAACAGTTTTAGAAACTGTAGGGGCAGAAAGGTGTGTCACTTTTCCTTACCCATCACAAGGGTCACTCTGGACAATCCTAGGACAAAAGACAGGAAGGCAAGAGGAAAGCAAAACAAATTTGTTTAATCAAAGTTTTACATTACTTGAGAGCCTCCAGAAATGAAGACCGAATGTCTTTGTTTGGTTTGATGAAGAGTGAGCCGTTGCAGAAGCAGATGGGACAGATAGGAGATGATCCAGTGGTGACAGACTGAGGCGGAAACCTAGCAAGCCTGTGGGTTCAGATTCTCCTTGGCCTCCTGTCTAGCATTTCTTCCTCCTGGGTGTGGAACAGGACCCCTGTGGAATGAAGGTCTTCAAAGCAGCAGGGAGAGAATAACCATTCTAGTTTTATGGCTTGCTCCAGGGGAAAGGGGTGCTAGTTCCTATGACTGATTTGGGGGAAGAGGAATTCTGGTTTCTACAACTCACTTCAAGGGAGAAAGAGGGGCGAGAGACAGGAGAGGAGAAGGTCAGAGAGAACTTGCTTCTGAGGCCCTTTCAATGTCCTTCATTTCAAAGGACTTAGCATGCCAAGGGGCCATACTTTTGGGTATTATGTTCTGAGTCTGATAGAATAAGCATAACTGACTCTCAGTCGGTGTGGAAATCAAATGATGGGAGCAGGGGGTCTAGGGGTTACTAAAGAATAACCTTGAACACTCAGTAACCTTAGGCATTCAGTGACCTTGAACATTCAGTGACCTTGAACACCAGTGACCTTGAGCATTCAATGACCCTGAACATTCAGTAATCTTGGACACTCAGTGACCTTGAGCATTCAGTGACCTTGAACATTCAGTAACCTTGAACTTTGAGTGACTTTAAGCACAGTAACCTTAAATACTCAGTAACCTTGAACATTGAACCTCAGTAACTTTGAACATTCAGTGACCTTTAACACTCAGTAACCTTGACCACTCAGCAACCTTGAACATTCAGAGGGCACAGCGTATTTCACAGCATGTAAAATGTAGAGCTTGTGCTAATCCAGCAAGCAAATTAGTCACACGAAAGCCAGTTAAGAACACTTCTACTACTATGTTTTTCTTACAACTGTGGCTATGATCAGTCTACTCCTCCCCATCCCGACTGCAGTGATTTCAAGGCTAAGTCTGTAGAGGTAGACTCTTCATCTCCTACTTTCTGGCCTGGTATACAGAATGAAGAAAAAATGCTCAGCCAGGGCCAGGGTGGACATCAGCCCCCCACAAGCCTGCATATTCCAATCCATATTCTGAAGATGCAGAGGTCGAGTAGATAAGGAATAGGGTAGCCTGAGGCAACACTGAAAGGGGCCAAAATATCTGCAGGATGCACCGTTTACTAGCATGCTGTTCTTCAAGCACAACCCACCTCTGACCCACCAAAAGCTCTTCTAAAAAATGAGTTACTTGCATTTGGCATACATCTAAACCTATGTGCATTATAGTAGGATGTGCCAGAGTTTTAAAGATAGTCTTGGGTTCACATTGCCTCCTGGTACTTACTACATGAACCAGCTGTGTCAGCTCTCTGAGCCTCAATTTTCTCTCTTATAAAATCGGGATGATGATATGTTTCATGCATTTGTTAGGAATATTAAGTAAGATTTTCATATTTAATGGAAAGGGTCCTGAAACCTTTACGTCTGGAATGGGAGGCTCTTCTCCAAAACCCCCAAATCCCACCACACAGTCAATCTCTTATTTCACCTTCTTATAAGATCATCAGCCACACTGGATTTAGGAGAGAAAAGAAACACTAGCATAATAATAACAATAGTATCCGCTAATGCTTATTGAGTGCTAACTACATGCCCACATGTCTCAACCCATGTAATCTTCACAACACCCCTTTATGAGTCAATTATTATTCCCACTTCTTAATTACAAAATTCAGGCACAGAGAGGTTAGGTTAGGTAGCTGGCCCAAGGTCACACAGCCAATAAAAGGCAGAATTGAGACTATAAAACTCTCAGTAGCCGTGGAACTCAAGTGATGAGAGCAGGAGGTCCAGGGGCCTGAGGTCACACAGCCAATAAAAGTCTGGCTGCTTAATTATTATATTTCTCTTGAAAGAAGGAAAGGAAAAGGGAGGGAGGAATAGAAGCAAGAAAGAGAGGAGGGAGACAGGGAGGGAGGGAACGAGGGAGGAGAGAAAAAAAGGAGAAGTTAGAAGAACCTCAAAAGAAGCTAGGAGGCCGAGTGCGGTGGCTCATGCCTGTAACCCCAAAGGAGGCACTTTGGGAGGCCAAGGTGGGCGGATCACCTGAGGTCAGAAGTTCAAGACCAACCTGGCCAACATGGGGAAACCCCATCTTGACTAAAAATACAAAAATTAGCTGGGCATGATGGCGCACACCTGTAATCCCAGCTACTTGGGAGGTTGAGGCATGAGAATCCCTTGAGCCAGGAGGCGGAGGTTGCAGTGAGCCAAGATGGTTCCACTGCACTCCAGCCTGGGTGATAGAGTGACACTCCACACCCTGCCCCCCCCCCCCAAAAAAAAAGAGGCTAGGAAAAGGAGCTCAGGACCATTTATGTTGTCTTTGTTCCAAAACATGAGAAAATAATTAAGGAAATGCAATTTGGAACATCTTCTATGCCTCTACCCCAGTCACCCACATAACATCTCTGATGAAATGAAAACTGCTTTACAGCTGACAATGCTAAGGTCTCAACAAGCAGACCTGCAGCCCCAGGGAACCCATCCCTGCCTTGGCCCCTCCTACAGAGCCTTGAGCCCCCTTAGCCTCAGAGCAGCTCTTCTCTACGCTGGGCCATTGGGAGCCAGATCCTCTCTCAACCTGAAACCTCTTCCTATCACAGCTGATCCTCTTCAGAGCACATTCATCTAACTTGTGGGAAAGTATGAAGGGCAAGCGAATAACAAAGCCAAGGCTACTTGGATAAAAGACTCCATGCCATACGCCATGTGTAATTATTATTACAGAAAATTAATAAGCAGCAAAGGACTTCAAACTAAAATTTACATTGATCTAGCATTTTTTTCCCTGCTATCTCCCATAAAAATGCTTTAAATGCAGGCTGATTTAATGGAAACAGTAAAAAATTGTGCTGAATGGTTTATATTTGCTACAGAGTTACTACAAAGTATATTTTAAGAAAAACTTGAAAGTTATGTGTTTTTTTTCCTGTAGGATAAGATTAGAGAAAGAAGTTCAATTGTTTTTTTTTTTTTTTTCCTTTCTTTCTGTATTGATCCAGACAAACTCCCACAGGCTCAGTTCTTTGTTTCTAACAAATCTTCACACCTTCACACCTTGTCCAGACACTTGTCAAGAGAGATTCTTAGCAAAGACACATGTGGAGGAATGCCAGCAGTGTGGCCTGAGTCTTGACAGGGTTATGCTTGATAATAATCATCACCACGTGACTGTGTTCTATGTGACAGGGACTTGGCTGGTTATCTACTTTATGTGGCTTTTGTCATTGTCAATCTCACCTGTGAGTTTGGCCATCCCAGCTGGGAGCTCAGTCACCATCTGAATGACTTGGCGCTCATGACCAGCACAGGACATGAGGATGGCCACATCTTGTAGCTTCTGGTCCCCAGCCATGTTCATCAGAGCCAGAAACAGAAATAAAGCCTCGGAAAAACAATTTCTAACCTCAAGGAGCTTAAATGGCAGAATAAAATGGTGTTCTAAAGATTATAGAGGCATGCCAACCTACATTTAAAACTCAGTTATAAGCAGTGCATATAGTAGGCCTTTAATAAGTTTTAACTTTTGTTGGTTATATTATTAATGCTGCTGTAGGTAGTATTCATATTGACTTGGTCCAAGCCCGACCTGCATTAGAGAGAACATTTACGCAACAGATGGTAACTGTCATAGTTGAGAACTCAGGTATCCTCCAGGTCTCAATTACATAATTCTCTGGTTCCTTCTGATTCACTCTTGGCAAATGGAGGCCAAGAGTTATGTGATGAGCTATGCAGTAATAATGCAACCACCAAAGTTCCCCAGTCTTTGTGTTTCTCCTAACAGGGAAGGCATCATTATCGTGTGAATAGATGACAGCTAGTGTTCATGAATTGACACGAATGTTTGGATTAACTCAGCTCCACTGCAATATAAATTTTGACCAAGAGTGTCAGAAACTTGTCTGAATTAACAGAAATATGTTCATTTGTCCTCTCAGTCAACAAATATTTTTTGAGTGTCTACGATGTATAAGGCATTGGAGACATGTGATGAATGATCCACCATTCTGGCATTAAGGAGGTGGGAAGGCAAGACACAGAAGTCATCCTTCCTGTAGAGGCCAATGAAAAACATTGGCACCCTCAAGATTGGACCACCTGTTCTCCAAACACACACTGTCTATGTGGCCTCTGCTCATGTGCTCATGCCAGTCTCTCTTGCTGCATTTCTGCGTTGCCCTTTTCCTAATTCCTGACCCCTCTTCACAACCCATCCTCAAGATACTCCTATCCTGACCACCCATTTGGAGACATCACTTTGGCCTCTGCTTCAATAGCATATGGTGCCTATACCTCTCACTCACCTCTTGTATGCTACCATTCACTAAAAATCTTGGCACATATGTTTATTCTTTCTCGTCAGTCTGTAAGCTCCTTGAGAACAAGGCTAAATCCTAAACACTTCGCATCCCTAGAGCATCCAATACTTTAGCTAGTGTGCAACAATGCACCAGTAAATATCTGAGAAATGGAATGCGACTCAACAAATGCTAACCAAGAACTACACAAAACATCTTTTCATGTCCTACAGGAAGATGCAAAGGTAAAGAAGAAGGTTTTACTCTAAGTGAGGTGGAGGCCTTTGGAGGATTCTGAGAGGAGTGGTGATCTGCTATCATAGTCAAATCCTAATACATCTTGTTGCAGGGATGTTCTAACATAACTTCTTGGGGTTGTATTTAACATATAAAATGCATTTAACCAAGTTTTTCTTTATTTAAACAAATGTGATGGCTGCTATTCATAAATTGCAATACCTTTCTCACCCTCTTTTACTATATTCCTTTCTCCTTTGACTCTCATAAATGAATTGAGATGCAGATATTTGCAAGGACCAGTGTCATTCCATGAAGAAAGCAGTGGTTTCCATAGGAATAGCTCCGCTTATGGAGCTCCTACTGTGTGCTGAGAATTATTACTCTGCATACATCCTTCTCAAAAATCCTTACAACAATCCAGCAAGTTAGGCATTATGACCTCCATCTTAAAAATAGGGAAACTGGAGCTCAGAGGAGTTAAATCATTTGCCTAAGGTCGTGGCTTAGGGTGGTGGATGGTGGAGCTGAGAGCTGAATCTAGGCCTTGCCTTGCTACACTGCAGCAGCTAAAACCATCTCAGAAAGGCATTCCTTTGAAAAGTGTGTAGGGTTTGAGGGCTCACTTAAGGGAGCCAGCCCTATGTCAACATGATGCCCATCGGGATATTGCACAGAAGCAAAGTATGACATGTTCCCTGTCTTGTCAACTGCCACTAATGGTCCTCACATGTTGTCATAAAGTGTCCCTTCATTCTGGGCTTAAAATAACTTGGTGCCTTTGCCCTCTTGAGTCACAGCTGCCAACGTTTCAATCTCATCAGCGGCTTGCCTTGTATCAGATGTGCCAGACAGTTTTCTTTAAACATATAGAGCTAAGCTGGTAAGGAGCCGTGGGAGCCTTAGAAATTCTTTTTGTTTCCGAGTCAGAGCTTCTTATGGTTTTTTTGTAGATTTTTCTGACAATGTATTTCACTATCTAGCTGTTGTGTCTATCCTGAAAACCCAAATTGATGATCCCTCCAGCAATGCCAAGTAGACATATTCTTCTCTATCTCTGAGATTTTAGGGAAATGAAATGCAATTGATTGTATAGACTGATCCATAGGTTGCATTGTCTCTTGTGCTTGCAGTCTTGGAGCAATAATATGCTTTATTTTAATCTTAAGTCTGCAGGTAACTCAATGTGTGACCTTGAGCAAGTCTTCACTTCTCCAAGGAGGGTGAAACTGAGTCTTTCTGCAGAAATAAATCTGTGATTCTGTGATTGATCATTCTCCTACCACCTCTGTGGGATATTATTTGTCCATTGGAGATTCCAGGGCTTTCATAAAATGTTTTGCTACTAGGACTCCTGCAATCAGCTAGGGAAGTATAGACATCAGATCAATAAGGGCCCTTAGGGAACTTTTAATTCAATGCCTGCATTTTGCTAATGAGGAAAATAAAACCCAAAGAGGTGCAGGAACTTGCCCAAGCCCATGCAAATCCACGACCGGAATCCAGGACTCAGCTCCCAATTCAGTGGCCTTTCTATATATCCCTTCTAGCCTGTAGGTCAGAAATGGACCTGATATTCACAAGCCAACCCTCCTGCCTTTTTTGATGGACTCTAACATACTCATTATAATATAGGCACTCTGCAAAAATGGGTGGTCCGTGTTTTTCTGAAAAAATTCATGCAAAGTTGGAGGCAGAATACAATTGATCAGAAAACATCCAACATTTCAGGCATTTTTGGAGAGAAGTGCCTTATTCAAAGTCATCAGGCAAATGAGGGGCAGAGTCAGAACTGGAACCGGAGAGCTCCAGAGAGACACGGGGAAGATAATGGATTGGGACAAGCTGTCCATACAGTCCTCTGGCTTCCTAAAGTCCAGATGGACACCCCACACTGTCACATTGATTGATGGAAGCACCAGTGATAAGACAGTCACAAATCCCCAACACATGGAACCAGCTGTACGTTTGTCTCCAGGAGGCTCTAGGTCAGAACATAACCTTCCCTTCTGCAAGCCTAAGTAGAATTGCCACCAGCCGAAGGGACAAAAGCAGGACCCTAATAGGCTCATCTGTGACCACTTGGGTGTAAGCAAAGAAAATGGAGGTAGACCAAGAAGAGAGTTTAGATTTGTTTTTCACTGGGTTTTTGGCGGTCTCTTAAACAAATCTGACCCTAGGTATAAGCTTGCCCTTTTCTAGTCCCAACTTCCCTGGATATAAAATACGTGTTTTGCAACTGCTCTGAAAGTTATTAAAGTTGCAGCAGTAAACTATGGGAGGCCAGAGAATTTCAGACAAAAGTTATTACATCGGTAACTCAGAAACTAATTCCTAAAACTCTTGACACATTTATCCAGAGGGCTGGTGCCAATATAGAAATGGAAATCATTGTCAAGGGCCACTGTGTACCTGGAATTAAAATCCATCATTCCTCAGAGCAGAGAGCTATGATTTTGGCAGAATATGAATACTCCTGCCTTTCACCACTATCTTTCCTCAGAAATAGGTCCTTTATTTTTCAGAAGAACAGGACAAATTCTGTTCTTTTTGTCTTTTTGTTTGTCTCCTTAAGAACCCCTTGTTTACATGTTCTTTTCAAATATTGCTTTCTTTGACAGTCCCTCGTTTAAACCGAAAGGCCTCCTTTTCCTTCAATTACACCAGTTTTATTGTGGATGGAAATCCTGCTGGGTACAGTAACAGAGAACAAATTTTACAGTAGCAATAATCCCTTCTACAGCATCTATTGTGGGGAAACTCAATACACTTTTATTAAATGGTTGAAGAATTGGCTTCAGTGATCTGAATTAACTACAGAGAGCAAAGATAGGGAAGAAGACTACCTCTTTCATTCAGCAGACACCCACTGCATGGCAGACACCAGAGACATAAAGCTACCAGCCAGGAGCACTGCACTGAAAGAGATGGTGGATTGTCTTAGGCAATGCCTTCATCACCAAAAGTTAGCAAAGGCAGAAAAGATTTGGTGGGAATTAGTGTTAGCAAGCGCATGCAGAAATGGGCCCCCGATTCACTGTGGGAGGATTGACAATATGCCTAAATGTGCACACACTTTGACTCTGATTCTAGGAATTTGTCCTTAGGCCGTATTTAGATAAGTACACAGAGTTAGCCTTGGAATAATCGTGATCAAGAAAAAATCAGAAGCGACGCACAAGTCATTAAAAATGCAATCATTAAAATGATAATGTAATCTATATTGTCTTGTGACATACCATCAAGTGAGCAAGTGCAACCACAGAGTACATGTACTATGGTCTCATTCATGAAAAATTAAAATGGATTAAAATGGACAGGTTGGGCTTGATGCAGTGGCTCACACCTGCAATCTCAGCATTTTGGGAGGCTGAGGCAGGTGGATGGCTTGAATCCAGGAATTGGAGACCAGCCTGGGTAACACAGTGAGACCCTGTCTCTACAAAAAAAATACAAAAATTATCCAGGTGTGGTGGCTCACAGCTGTAGTCCTAACTACTCAGGAGGCTGAGGTAGGAGGATCACCTAAACCTGGGGAGGTCAAGCCTGCAGTGAGCTGTGATCACACCACTGCACTCCAGCCTGGACAATACAGCAAGACCCTGTCTCAAGACAGAAAAAAAAAAAAAACCTGACATGTTGTTCCCTTAGGTGGTGACTATGGTTATTGCTGGACAATGGTATTCTAGGTGACTTTTACTTTCCATTATCAGCCTTTCTGAATCGTTGGATTTTCAATGCTTTTTATTTTTTACAGTGAGCATCACTTTATATTTAGGGGGTGGAAATGTTTAAAAAAATTTATTTATTGGAAAGCTAGTTTTTCCCT
Source organism: Hylobates moloch (assembly GCF_009828535.3). Classification (NCBI taxonomy): domain Eukaryota; kingdom Metazoa; phylum Chordata; class Mammalia; order Primates; family Hylobatidae; genus Hylobates; species Hylobates moloch. Next base: position 29,123,206 of record NW_026652288.1, on the reverse strand, counting down.
TAATCCTTTACCATTTGTACTGCCGTACCAAAGCCCAACCTACTGGTAAAAAAAAATGTGAAATATTGTGATTATTTCATAGATGTATAAATAAGCCAAAACCCACCATCAAATCATACACTTTTTTTTTTTTTGAGACAGAGTCTGTATCGCCAGGCTAGAATGCAGTGGCGATCTCTGCTCACTGCAACCTCCATCTCCCTGGTTCAAGTGATTCTCCTGCCTCAGCCTCCCTAGTAGCTGGGACTGCAGGTGCGCGCCACCACACCCAGCTAATTTTTGTATTTTTAGTAGAGACAGGGTTTCACCATGTTGGGCAGGATGGTCTCAATCTCTTGACCTCGTGATCCGCCCACCTTGGCCTCCCAAAGTGACACTTTTTGTACATGTAATTTATTATACATCAATTATACCTCAATAAAATTGTTTTTAAGGAAAGAAAATATGAAATAATCTAGGTAATTTTTATTTTCCACACAAACCACTCAAAATAAGTAGGTAAATAAATCCACACACACACACACGCACACACACACACACACACACACTCGCAGACATTTATGAATCGATGCTGGAAAGTAAATTTGATGGTCCAATCAGTGACAGGAGGCTATTTCAAGAGGTTACTAGCATGAGCAAGGTGTAAAAGTGTTCATTTAATTTATTCTCTATTCTCTGACAGTGTCAGTATCCTTGATTATAGGTGGGTGCGGAGCTCACCATTTCACCTGCTTCCATCTTTTTCTGTTTGCACCTTTTGCAAAGTCCACGTCAATCTTAGGTACCTTTTACCCCAAAATACATGCTTCGGTGCACTTTAATTTTCCTGCAGTAAATAAATAGCTCTTACTAGCTTCCATCTTAAGTAACTGTAGAACAAACCTGAGGGTTCCAAAACTTTCTATCAGATAAAATTCTGAAAACCAATCATTCTTTCTAGAGATAATTTTGAATAGAGTGATACATGTTTTGAAGACATTTCCTGGAGTCTGCTGGCAGGTTTTCTCAAGTATATGTATTCTTTCTTGTGATACTCGCTACTGAAATAGTCCAAAGAACTGCATTTGCCTTAAACAGAATATCACAAAAGAAATGCCAGTGGTGAGACTGGGTTTGCGAATTGGATCTCTTAAGTTTGCTGGACTAAAGGAAAATAAGTATTTGCATGTTGCTGTCAGAGTCACTGTCCTCAGTGCCACTTAGAGTCCCATCTCTTGGTGCCCATGAAGAATGTGAGCCCTGAAGTCCCTGCAAGGACATGACCCTGTTCACATGTTAGGCCTAATTTTCATAACTGTTTCTCTATGCTTTTCTCCCCTGCTTTCCAATGCAACCAGTTGGACAGTGCTCCAGGGAAGAATCGGGCGCCCAGACAACCCATTTCGAGTGGCCCTGGAATACATCTCCAGTGGGAACCGCAGCTTGTCTGCAGTGGACTTCTTTGCCCTGAAGAACTGCAGTGAAGGTATCTGAATCTGGCTTTCCCACACTCCTTGGTAGCCTATTGTGTTAGACGTGTCAATAACCTGCAATTACGTTTAGCTGGGAATGTGCACACTTAGGAAGAAAAGTCTAGAGTGGGCTAGGTGCTGTGGCTCACACCTGTAATCCCAGCACTTCGGGAGGCCGAGGCGGGCAGATCACTTGAGGTCAGGAGTTCAAGACCAGCCCGGCCAACATGGCAAAAACCCTGTCTCTACTACAATTACAAAAATTAGCCTGGCGTGGTGATGTGCACCTGTAATCCCAACTACTTGGGAGGCTGAGGCAGGAGAATTGCTTGAACCCGGGAGACAGAGGTTGCAGTGAGCCAAGATTGTGCCATTGCACTCCAGCCTGGGCAACAGAGTGAAACCCCATCTCAAAAAAAAAAAAAAAAAAAAAAAAAGTCTAGAGTGTTTTAGGGGCTAGTTCTGAATGATGCCAGGTGATCCATATCCCAGATAATCAATTTCAAAGAGCTAATATAAAATTATATCTACCTTGAGAACACATAGGCACATAGAAGGGAACAGCAGACATTGGGGCCTAACAGAGGGTGGAGAGGGAAGGGTGGGAGGAGGGAGAGGATCAGGGGCCCAAGAATGAAGTTTGGACCCAGAGGAAGCCTGAGGCACTCCCAGACCTAAATTCACAATTTAGGCTATTCCTGAATAACTTTGAAGGCCCATATCCCACAGTCATCTGTCCCATGTACAGGCCTGGATTTGAACTTTGCGCCTCTGGGAAGTGGTGTGTGAAAGAGATTCTCTTAGGGAGGAAGCCCTACTGACCCCGCACCAACCCAGCTTCTTTTGCCCCTGTGGCTCTTCATTTATTGCTGGCTTTGCAGGAACTTTTATAGTGTATTTTGTTTTCGTTGTTTAATCAAAACTGGTTTATGTGTGGGGAAAAGAAAAATCACCATAATGTGATAGATTGAACCACAGTTCAAGTTGAAAAGGTGGTTAACCTATGGTATGAGGCAATGTATAAGAAACATGTGGTTTGGGAGCAAGCCAGGAGCTTGTACAAATGTTTCCGCACTCATGAACTTGAAGACTTGTGAATGTCTCTGGACATCATCAGTCCTCACAGATGTCAAGGATCTATGTACCATACAAAAGAGGCTATCAGTTGAAATGGAACCAGTTAACAAGAATGTGACAGGGAGAAAGTATCAATTCCCAGAATGTTCTCATTTGATCATCATTAGGAAAAAGGAATAAGAAACTACCAAAGTCCAGATATTAGGCCCACTACAAATACTCCTGCAACAATTTCTTGACCTGAAAAAAATTCTTTGCATGTTAAAATCAAGGATCTCAACCTATAGATGTTTTCTCCCTTGCCCTGCAACTCCCTCTCACCTAAAAACATTCATTCCCCATAGCCTGTGTTGCATTCGCAGTGAGTCTGTTCCAGAGACCCGTTCCTTGTCTGCTTTCCTATCTTTACAAAACCAATAGAGTTGACCTACCTAAAATCTCTCTAATGATCCAGAAAATTTCCACTGGCAGGGCACCCTCTTAGAGGAGGGAGAAGGTGAATCTTTACTCTGATTCCCTAGAGAAAGTGGCTTGACCCAGATACGTGGGGAAGTTCTCATGGTCCAGCTTCCTTCTTTCAGTGGCTCTAGGTCCAAGAACAGATGGTCTCCTTGAGGAAGCAAATGTTCTCTGTGTTTCTTCTCTGGGTCAGACCACTTGTGATCAACAAGGGATGTGGAGGGATTGATATGGATGTGTAAGGCAGAGAATAGTGAAGAACAAGGTGATCTCAGTGTTTGCCTAGAACTTCTAAATTTCCTTCCCATAGAAGACAAATTCAGGTGCACATCAGTAGGCATAGATAAATTGCAGACATAAGAATCATCCTAAAATTACACTCATATTTAAAGGGAAGGGGTTACTTTAAAGGCATACTCAATGTCTATTCAATGTAGACAAATGTCTCTGTTTTCTGGGGTCATTGCTTTGGTTAAGCCAGAAGAAGAGGGCATAAAAGGAGAAAAATGGTGTCTTTGAAGGAGGTGAATAGGGCTGGCTACATTACTGGCCAGGACTGTAGGTAGGTCTGCAGGATGCCTGGTCTATATTTCTTTTTTTTTTTTTTTTTTTATTATACTTTAGGGTTTTAGGGTACATGTGCACAATGTGCAGGTTTGTTACATATGTATCCATGTGCCATGTTGATTTCCTGCACCCATTAACTCATCATTTAGCATTAGGTGTATCTCCTAATGCTGTCCCTCCCCCCTCCCCCCACCCCACAACAGTCCCCGGAGTGTGATGTTCCCCTTCCTGTGTCCATGAGTTCTCATTGTTCAATTCCCACCTATGAGTGAGAACATGCGGTGTTTGGTTTTTTGTCCTTGCGATAGTTTACTGAGAATGATGTTTTCCAGTTTCATCCATGTCCCTACA